>NC_056746.1:261245708-261360708 GCF_019279795.1 Protopterus annectens | reverse complement strand
ATGCATCCTAGCAATTATTGTTGATGGGTTTATTTCCTTGCTTAATAAGAGCCATACTAATAATCCCAGGGTAAATTTATATGAGAACATCCAATATTAAAGACCTAACTTGAAACAGGGTAAGGAGTTTCACTGTTTTAACACATAAGGGAAGTTTGCTCCACGGGTACAGAACTTATTTATAATGCAATGATGACAGTTTGAGAGTGAGTGTTCCTAACATTGCAAGTGTTTCTGAGATGGAGCAGCTTCAGTAAAAATTCAGTAAAAATTGGTGTTTCACAGACGAAGAGGCAAGCCAGTAATTTCTCATAGCAGTCTGTATAGGATGGGGAAAAAAGTAAAAGACTTTTTTAATTTATCCAGACAGCCAAGGGAGCCCAGCCCTTTGAGTTTTGGTTAGGAAATAGTACTACGTTGGTCAGCAATGGAAAAGGACTGAACAAGTATTTTGCTCCAGTGCATTACTAGGTTTATGAATCATACAACTGTGTAAGTAAACTTACCATAATAGTAGATGTGCAAATGATCACTACTGCAGTAGCCTTACGTGTATGGGTTATATCCTGCCCATGATATACAGCCGTCCAGCTTCCAAAATTTCAGGGCGCCTTCCACACATCCAAGCCACCAGGCAACTTAAACACAGCTAACTAAAAGACAAGTTTGGGCAATAAGCCTTCTAGAACTTTACTGCCGCTGAAGAACATGTTCCTCTGAGGCTTTCAAGGATCAACAATCACTTTGTGTGGTTCCTTTGTTGGACAGATAAGTTCCATTTGGGAAAACAAAACTTCCGTTTAATAATTCTGTTTATTATTTAAACGTTCCTCTTCATTAAAGTTATTTTAAAGCTAGGAGTTTGAGTTTTAACGGACTGTCAGGAGACTGTACACCACTTTTAAACACAAATAACCTTTTTTTTTCTTCATGTCAATTTAAAAGTTGTTTAACTGAAAACCATTTTTCTGTGGAGAACTTGTGCTTATTTTACATTTGTGGATAGCACAGTGCTTTAGTGTGTTTGGGGGGGTGACTATTAAAGACTTTTTATTTTTACTGGCATTTGCTGCAGTTTTGACTTGACCATGGAACAAACTGTTGATCTCGCAGTCAGCCCTTCAAGAAACAAAAAGAAAAGGTTAAGCAAACAGCCTTTGCCACCACAGCAAGCTAGCAATTTGCCTCAGCCACAGGTGGGTGACTCTGCTGTGTCCACTTATTGTACCTCCGACCACTCATCTTTTAACCCAAATCCCTCTGGTGTATCTCCTACAGCCACTATGGACCAGGGGTTAGCCACATCTTCGGCGGCTGCTGGGGTCCCCTTAGTGGGCAAGGGAGAGCTACTCTTTTCTGTCCTGGGAGAAGGAACGGGGAAGGCTTTCCGGTTTTGTCAGAATATTGAGCCCATCCTCAGGGAAGCTTCTGTTGCCACTAATAATACTGTTGGCCCCATTTTTCCTATCAAAAAGGAAGCAGAAAACTAAGCATGCATTTAGACAAGAGTAGTTTAGGGTCTGGCTCAGGGCTTAATTCAGGCCATTGATCCTTCTTTTAAGGTAGTTTCTGATAAAAGTCACTTTTTTTCACAGACAAACACACTAAAAATCACCTTAAAAGACTGTCAGTCCCACAAAATAAAATAAACACAATTTCTCCACATGAAATGAAATGATTTTCAGTTACTTTAAACAACTTTAAACGGACAGGGGAAAAAAAAGCGCTTCTGTTTAAAAGTACAGTACAGTCCATTACAAGAGGAAAATATAAATAATAAGCAAAATTATTAAATGGAAGCCCCCCCCCCAAGGGAACTTATCTGCCCAACAAAGCAGCAGCGCAAGCAGACCACTGATCCTCAAAAGCCTCAGAGGAGTACTCTCTTCAGTAACAATACAGCTCTAGGGTCTTGGCACCCAAACTTGTATTTTAGTCAGCTGCTCTTGAGCTGCCTGACAGCTGGGGTTCATGGAAGGTGCCCCGAAGATCTGAAAGCTGGCTGGCTGATACATCCTTGGCAGGATATAACCCATATAGCTAAGACTGCGGCAGCAGTGATCAAAGTGATGAACATCTAGATATGAGATGGAGCAGCAGAACTGAATCCCCATGAATAAAGCAGGCAACTAATGCCTGGAGATAGTCCTTGGTATTCATATACACAGGCAGCAAATGTGCAAATTCATCTTGGAAAATATGTACAGTGTCTCTGCTCATGGCATATACATATCCTTTCCTTACTGAAAGAACTACAACTAATGAGAATGGTTGTTATTTGAAGCTAAATGGGCTTATGGGGAACAAATGTACAGCTGTAAAGTATAATTTCCCATGCACAGTGGTGACAGAATTTATGGAGACAATGAAAGTACTGCTTGCATTTCAGAAAGGAATGGTGTTTTATCTGAGGGACTGGAACAACTTGACAAAATCCTACAGAAGTGTGAGGTGGCCTTTTGGTGGGTTTTTACTAATGCTACGGAAACTGATAGACACTTATCATTATGGATAGTACCTCTACATCCAGGTAATATTGTAAGTACACATTAAGTTCTAGGACAGACAGAATCTGTAAGTCAGTGTAAAATGCATACTTACTCAATAGTGTTATTATGCATCTCACTGGGATTACTTCTTGGTTAAGAACTTCTGGGGCCTTTCCAGTTGTTTAATATATCTAAAAAGGGTTCCCATTCAGAAGCCTGAAACATCATAAGCCTGAAAATCAAAATCCTGAAACCAAAAGCCTGAAAATTCAGAATCCTGAAAACTCAAAATCCTGAAAGCCCAAAATCCTGAGAGACCAAAATCCTGAAACTCAAAATCCTGAAAACACAAATAATGCTAATATGTCACTATAAAGACACTAATATCTACCAACTGACCTTGACCCTAACCCTAACCCTAAGGTCCGTCACTATCGCACACTCACCTGACCTGTGCCCTAACCCTAACTCACTTAAACCGCCCCTAACCCCAATATTTGTCACTATTGCATACATGCCTAACCTGCGCCCTAACCCTAACTCACTTAAACCGCCCCTAACCCTAAAATAAAACCAACCGCACACTTACCTGACCCCAATGCATGACCTAACACCACAGGGCTAACAATAGCAAAGCCACAATGACATCAGTATGTCTATTTTGTGTTTTCAGGATTTTGAGTTTCAGGATTTTGGTCTTTCAGGATTTTGGGCTTTCAGGATTTTGAGTTTTCAGGATTCTGAATTTTCAGGCTTTTGGTTTCAGGATTTTGATTTTCAGGCTTATGATGTTTCAGGCTTCTGAATGGGAACCCTAAAAAGATACATCCCAAAGAGATGTGTAAAAAATGAGGAAATTAAGCAAGATAAGGTGATCTCATATCTAAATCAAATAAGATACGGCAAACTTACATTTAGTAAAACTGAAGTTATTAAAGACACTATTAGTAATTAACTGTGATATATGAGTTATGTCTCTCTCGGCAGGTTGTCTGGCTAGATATTTACCCAATTTGACTGTAAATGATCAATATGGATTTGCTGGAGGGGAAACACGCATATAATAATATCCTGAAAACTAGGCATTTACTGAAAGCTGCTAAAAGTTAGACATCACTGTTAAAGGTATGGATGCAGAAGAGGACTCTGATGGATTAAATGTCATTGTTAATACAGATGCTGTTATCTTTTGGAGTTTCAACTGTCCCTACAGACTTTAACACATCAGTTTACATGGAGTCAAAAGCACATGTTAAACCTCATGACAGTTTCTCCTTTTCTTTTAAGGTGATTTGCCGATGCTCATGCTTACATTGCAGCAACTGGTGATCTCATGAGGGTTCCTATTATATAATCGAAGACGCAATCCTTCAAATGCGTCCTGATCGAACTTGAAAGCATGAAAACAGCAAAATAGCGAAACGGCATATAAGCGATTTCTTTCCCTGGGAAAGAAATCGCTTGGCCGCCTCCATTACTTTGCCGTTTTCATCACTGTAGTGTGATCTCGAAATTGGTATAATTAAGCAGAGGGGGTGTGGGGGGCGAAGCCTAATGTTTTGAAGTTTTTATTTTTATTTTTTTGTGGAACAGTGATCTTTTTCCATGGGAAAAAAAAATTGCTGTTCCGAGTGTTCGGGATTGTAATCTTTCGCTTACATGGGGTCGATAAATCAGCGTTAAGCTTTTTTAAGCATTTGCTGATTTAATATAGACCCTCTGATGAGTTAAATGGCATGCTGCATTTCCCCTTTCAAACCTTACATTTTTGGATCGTAGTTTAATAAAAGCATCATAAACAACTTTTTATTAAAACACAGGCCAAATAAATTTAGTGTATCATAGGTTCATAGGTGTGTACTAGGCTAATGGCCCTGGAGCCAGCCTAGCCCATAGAAGTACCCTGGCATCATGCCGCCCAGTGTTAGTTCCCAGTGCCTCTATCAAGTAGAGCCACTGCAGTGATCCCTGGGGTGAACCTTCTATTTCCCATCCACTCGTCAAGATTTCTCTTGAAGAGGGCCAGTGAGGTGCTCTGCTTCACATGTATGGGAAGTCTACTCCAGAGCATGGGCAGTCACTGGGTTATGAACCTGTCCCTCCAGCATGTTCTGTTGATTGTGGTAATGAGGTTAAGGTTGAGGTCTCTGGAGCGTGTGGTGCGGGGGGATTGAGATTTATTTAGATGCAGCATTTCTAACAGAGCTGGGTTAGACACGGCTTTGTAAGTCAAGCAGAGATCGCCTCCTAGTAGACAAAATGAGACAGAGAATAGCTGGAGTTTTTTTTTAGTCTGTCCATGTAGGACATGTGTTTAAGGCCTAGGATCCTCTTCGTGAGGTACTTTCATGACCTTTCCAGCTGTTGCATGTGTCTAGTGAGGTACATGCCAAATGGGGCATTATACTTGATGGTTGGCCTAATGACGGAAGAGTAGAGAGAGATGATGACCTCTTTCTTCCTGGATGCAAAACCCTTGGTAATGAGATGTGCCACATAGGACTTTTTGACCACAGTGGCAATATGGTGGTCAAATTAGTGGTTGCTGTCAACCTGTGTACCCAGATCTCTTATAACACTTTTAGTACTCAGTGGGCTCCCATCAGTGTAGTAATTAGCGGGAACTGAGTTTTTCCCAAAGGGGATAGCGGGAACTGAGTTTTTCCAAAAGGGGATGCTGACACCTTTTTTGGCATTAAGCTTAAGGCCAAGGTTTCGACACCAGTCATTGGTCTCAGTGAGGCCTTTCTGTAGGATGTCTGCATCACTTGGGGAGTTATCCTTAGTGATAGTACCTTATAGACAATGTAAGGTTCATCCACAGATTTCAATGTCTGTATCTCTGTACATGTGCGGCAGTGCATACATTAAAGGATATGGACACACCTCATGATTTCCCTGCACTAACATCAATTAAGTTTTAGTTCAACAGCTGAAAATGTTTGCTAATAGGGTGAAAAATTATGTCTGGCACTTTATGTACCAAATGCTGTGGTCATAAGATAAGACATTTAATACTGGTAAATGACTTTAAGCTGCCCATATGGAACCAAAAGGTTGCCTACTGTTATCAGTTCTTTTTGCACTACATGTAGAACTAATGGCATCCATGTCACATAAATATACTTAGAGTACTAACACACCAGAAGAAAGGAAATTATCTTTATTTGCTGATGACATTTTTATACATCTGACTAAGCTCATATAACACATGTATGCTCTCTTCACACTTCACAGAATCTGGGGTCATTCTCAGGATACGGGACTAATAAAAATAAGATGAGGGTGACAGCATAAATTATAAATGATCTTGAAAAATGAGGGGTGAAATTTTTTTTTTGACTGATTTTTTTTTTGGGGAGGTGGGGTTGACACTCTAAAAAGATGATCAGTTAAGTCTATACAAGACACAGTACTAAATCTTAAGATAAACTGATGAAAAGGCTGAAAGCACGTTTTAGAAAATAGGAAACTGTGGGTTGGGTTGGGACCAAAGAGTCCACATGTTGTAGTTTTTTTTTTTGTTTGTTTGTTTTTTACCTCTGTTGCAAACATTTCAAGCCTTTACAGCAGATACCACCAGTTCAACTTCTGAAGTCTGTGAAAAGGATGACAGCAGATACCACCAGTTCAACTTCTGAAGTCTGTGAAAAGGATGACAGCAGATACCACCAGTTCAACTTCTGAAGTCTGTGAAAAGGATGACAGCAGATACCACCAGTTCAACTTCTGAAGTCTGTGAAAAGGATGACAGCAGATACCACCAGTTCAACTTCTGAAGTCTGTGAAAAGGATGACAGCAGATACCACCAGTTCAACTTCTGAAGTCTGTGAAAAGGATGACAGCAGATACCACCAGTTCAACTTCTGAAGTCTGTGAAAAGGATGACAGCAGATACCACCAGTTCAACTTCTGAAGTCTGTGAAAAGGATGACAGTAGATTTTATTTGGGACAGAGATGAACCTAGAGTATCATGGGGTAACCCTCGCAAAAGAAGTAGATGAATCAGGTGTCTCTGATCTTTGTCTTTACTACTGTGCTGTGCAACTGAAGATATCGTTTGTACTGCAGATGAAATCATATGTTGCAAAACAAAAGGTGATAACTAGTGTAATGTGCAGAAAGAAGGATAAGCTTGTCAATTACTTTTTGGTCCAATTATAGGTAACTGAGAATCACCATATATGAAAAAGCAGTCCTTGGTACACTAACACAGGTGTTAAATACACAAGATGAAAACATGGATGAGTCTGTTATTAACCACTGGAATTACTAACCATTACATGCCATGTGAAGAGGGCCTGATGGTATGAAGGCAGATAAGATCCGGCTTGATCTTTCAGATCAGATAAGAAGCAGTAAAAACTGGTGTACCTGCTCTCAAGATAGGCACAAAATGTGTTTACATTATGCATTCTGACTACATACCTTCCTCTGTTTATTGCTACTACACCTGCTACTTTCCATACCATTAACTTTCGGTACTACCACTGATGTCAAGAATAAACATCATTGTCTTTACAACGTATTCTATTATATACTTTATAATTAAAGAATGTTCACATGAAACTTTGGAATGTCCATTGTTCTATAACAAAGCAATGTCTGTTATAATAAACCAGTGAATTTTGTTTTAGTGAATTCCTAACTTTTTACTGAATTAGCCTAAATTTGTATCTACCACCATGTACTACACAGACTTTGTATTGTTACTTCTGTTTCAATGTGGAGCTTTTCTCCCTGGGCCTCTGGTGAAAAAGGATGTGTCCAGTCAGGCTTTCCCAGTTAACAAATGTAAAATAAATAAAATAGGCTATAATATGAGGGCTGGTTTGTACAGCAAGAGCCAGAAATTTTAACTCTACTCTGGAAAATACTCTTCCAGTTTTAGTGACATTACTACAGAAATAAACAAGGAGTGATCAGAACAAAAGATCATTAGTTAGTTAGTTAGCAAGGCGCTTAAAGTTCTGAGAATATTAAAACTAAGCACAGTAATTAAAATAAAACAAAGGTGTATACCACATTTAGGAAAGGGTCTGGAGAATAAGGTCCAGTGCTTAATCTGCTAGCTACCAATATATGACAAACTCCAGGAAATTTAGAATACTTATATGAATATGTATGGCCAAATATTTTTTTTTATAGTCAAGGTAGACTGGGTCAGATGTTTTGACGCTACTTTTTGGGGACATGACACTGTAGTACGTGGATCATGGGAACACATTCTCTGCTCTTGCCAGTTGTTGGATAGGTATCGGATGGATTTATAATGATTATTAGAAGGGGTCCCTAGCAAAACAGTAACTTTTACTAATGCACTGATGGATTTAATAATGACATTGACTAAAAAAAACTTTAAAAAGGAAATGGAATGTAACAGAGGCAGCAACCATAGATGAATTAAACACAACTTACAGGTAGATGAAAGAGAAAGGTGGGAATATGAAATAGTAAAGAAATAGCCTTGCCAAAAAGATGCTTTTAGATGCCAACTCAACTGGTATAGAGAAAAAAATAAAGCCATGACTATGACAAAGGCGACTTAAGACTGGTTAGTAACACAAGCACCTGCTGACACTGGCAGATCTAAAGGGGGGGGTGGTGATGCGACACTGCCATTTGGCACCTTTTCAGGGAGAGAGCATTAGGGCACTGTCCAGGAAGCATAGTCCAGTGTTAGAAATCATATAAGACACTGGGTCTTAAAGAAGCAGAGCAGTCTTGACAGGTTATATAGCCTTGCAGAAGTGAGTGACATGATCTTGCTAACTCCCACTGTGTGCCAAACCCAGAGTGTGTTACTGGGCAAGTGTCATGGGGCTAGGGCTAAAATAACAACAAAAAACTTGATGGCTGCCTAAATGACAGATCTTCACAACTGTCTCCCACCCTCCACCCCAGTGGGGGGGGGATAACCCAATTCGCAGCTGAAGGTCAACAGGCGGGGGGAGAGGGCCCTGATACTATTGCTTTCAGATGGTTACCTTGTTGCACATGTAAGGACCTTTGTGATCTGGTATTCAGTAATCAGCAGACATGTAAATGGTACTGTTTGAGTTTTTTTTCTTTTTGGTTGTTAACTGAGATATATAAAAAAGCCTCACAATAAATAAGGATTAAGGGACAGATTTACAAAATTATATTTTTCCTAGTAAGGTGATAGGAATATGGGTTTACCTCCTTTCATTTACTTGGTTAGTACGTTTAGACTGTTAACATACCAAGGTGAGCTTGACCAGTACTATAAAATAGGACACATAAAAATGATAAACAAATCTACATAACACATCTCTTCTACAGGTTTCACACATTCTGATTTCCTGCAACGTTTGTTACTTTTTTAGGATTTTCTGGGGTTATTTACTTACTTAATTTGGACTACATGTATCTTTTTTTCAGGATGATTAAGTTTTTAATCACCTGAACATGTTTGAGGGAATGCACTACTACAACTGACTATAAATCTAAGTTACACGAAAATCATATGTCCATTGGCTTTCTTGATACATTCTGATCTGTCATTCACTAGCTTTTTTATAACCTTTACACATTTCTATCAATTTAAAAAAAATTATGTGGAATATGTCGTGTTAAATATGAACAACATGATGAATGTATGTTAATACAAACAGCAATGCTTAAAAAAGAGAGAATGATGCTCAGTGGGCAAGGCCTGTTTACCACCAGGTGATTCAAAGATGGCATCTTAGACTGACAAGAAAATATAAAAAAATAAATAAATAAACAATTTGTTTAAGAAACACAATCTACAACATAATGTTGGGAACCACGGTAGGTGAACTGTGTAAATGGCACAACAACCTGGAATAAAGACGGACAGCCTCTTATAATCATACCATCTCTTAGGCAGTCCTTAGAAGCTGGCACAAGAGTTAATAAACACTCCTAGAAGCAAACAAAAATGCAGCAAGTAATTTTCCTACCATAACATTACATGAAAGCAAGGTCTACATTATGACTCTCCAACAGGTAAAAAACAAAAGCAGAGGTAGTGAAACATGGTAATTCTCTATCATTTGTTTATTCATTCATTTATCAAATTTATTTACTGGGAGAGAATACTGATCAATTCTAACCACTTTCAGTCTCAGCTTAGGATAAATGTACAAAAAAATGCTACATGAAAATACTTAAGACATATGATTAAAATACAAAACATAAAAATATGCAAACAGAAAAGGGTATATTTAAACAATTTACAAATAAGTCTGAGTATGGCGTTTGTTGAGTAGTGCTGAGAGGATGGACATGACATGAGCGAAAGAAAAGGGAGGGAATTAAAGTAGAGGGGATGAGTGAAACATGCAAGGGTAAGTGACAGAGATAGACTGAAGTTGTATGTTTTGTGTCCTGCTGGGAATCAGGATAATTCAGACTGGATGAACAGATGTGCTTTTAGAAGGATACAAAATTCTGGATAACAGAAGGTGTCCTAAAGAGTGGAAAGGATTCCCAAAGTTTTGAGACAAGAACAGAGATAGCATGGTCAGAGGAGTGTAAGTTGAACTGAGGTTGGTCATGTCAGTGGTCCAAAGTGGTTGATGTTCCTGATGTTGTAAGAGGGAGCAGGCCTAATTAGTTTAGAGGTTAAAGGTGGAAGAGAGTATTTGTGAAGAAGTTCGTATAGCTGTGAAGCCAAGAGAAGGGCTGCCCTTTGCTTAACAGGAAGTCATTTAATTTTATTCAGAATAATGCAGTGGTGTTCAAATTTGAATCTACAAATTTTGTTACAGATGGTTTGAAGGGTAGATGAAGTTTTACCTGACTAATAGAAACAAAGGCAGTCCACATTCCTTTCCCTATAGATGAGTACGACAGAAAGGGAATAGGTTTTGTACCCAGAAAAGGAAAGAGTTAATCTTTTTAAGTGTGTTTTCTAAATGTAAATGTAACAAAAAAAGAGGGGTATTGCCAGATGCCAAGGTGTCTGAAACAGGAAGCTTGATCTAGGGGGAGGGCTACTGTGATAATTAATTATTAAGAATTTAGCAGGTCTTGTACTTTTTTGTTTTTTCCTGAAAGGCATGGTTTTAGATTTTAAGGAGTTGAACATGAGGTTTGTGCTTTCAATCCACTGAATGAGGATAAGAAGTCTGACTAAAAGATGGTGCTGAAGACAGGTGAAACACTTACTGAATGGTAAAGAACCATGTCATCAGCATAAAGAAGCAGAGGAAGGTGAGGAAGATCAGAAGAATGTTTGTCTGTGTAAACTGAAAACAAGAGAGGAGCTAGAGTGAACCCTTGAGTGACTCCTTTGATAAGAGAAGACTGACATAGAGAAGTTAAAAGTTTACATAAAAGTGGTGGTTGGAAAGGTAGTTATGGAACCAGGGAATAGTATCAGGACTAATGCCAGCGTTAAGAAGTGGTTGAGGAGTGCAGAGAGGTTAGCTACATTGAATGCCCTGGTGAGGTTTATGAAGATGGCCCTCAACAACATTCCATATCCATATGTTGTCAACTAGAAGCCAGTGTGTAAGTGAAGGTGCTTCCATCTGACCAAAACACATGCTGCTTTTGGGAGAGAAGATGATACAAAGGTTAGGTAAATTAATGTCTACAGTGCTCTCACAATTATTTATTAATAAAGCAGAATTGTCAAATGTTATGTACACAAAAAAAAAAAAAATATATATATATATATATATATATATATATATATATATATATATATAAAATCTCAAATTTGTACCTTAGCTTACACATGCTGACTTAACCCTAGCTTAATCTGAAGTTCTTTGCACTGTTTCGTTATTTAATACCTATTACCAGTGGACTTATGTAATTAACTGAACTTACAATTTATAGAAACAAATACTGCAAATAAAGTACATTCTCTGTAAACAGGTGTATTTCAACCTACACTTCAGTCTACTCATTTTGGCTGAAATCCCATTGAGTGACCACAGAATTCCTTGTTTTTTTTTTTGCCTATACAAAACTATCTCTAATGAAATTCTACAAGATGACTAACATAATCACAAACTGCTGTTCTGTCTCAGAGATCAAGCTACCTATCTGCTTCCTAAGAGCTCACAAAAGAGAATTACATTTGCTTAAATCACATAAAGCAAGCATACAGTTATAGAACACAATAATTTAATGCTTTGACTACTAAAATTTTCATGTAACAGTCAATTGTAAATCAGCCTGAACATAATTCACTTTTTCTGAGTTGATCACACAGCAAAATAAAGCCAATCTCATGTAACTGCAAAGCCAGAGATACGTTACTTTTCCACAACCAATGTAGACCTGTAATGTAGGCAGACTGCAGCAGTAGCAGGGTTAAAGCTGTTTGGTCAACAAAATGATAACTCTGTTAGCAACTGAGCAAAAAGAAATGAAAAAAATGCAATCTTTCTCTGTATTTTAAACATTTTGTTACAGAACGTTTTTTTTTTGGGGGGGGGCACCTAGGGCACAAGATAGTATATATTTCAAACCCTTGAAACGAAGTTAAGTTATATACATAAAAAGCTGTAAAATTACAACTGCAGTTTCCCAAATAGTCAATTAGTATTAAAAACCATCACAGTCTCATAATTGCAATTATGATATAAAACGTTGTGTGTGTGACTATCTACCAAGACTGATAGCATTTGCTTGGAAACTGAATTTGCATAACAAACATACATTATACTAAAGTGCAAAGAAGCAATGCTCTAATACAGAAAATTACAGCAAATACAATTGTGGAGGTACTGTGAAGAAATACTTATTTTGCTAGTTACTTCATCAATTTGATACATTCAGCTCAAAGCTTCGGGAGATAACATATGTATGACGGTCAAATACTGCAAAAGCATATATATCACCACCTCTGAAAAGCAATGAGTTTGGCACTGCTGTATCATTTTACCATAACAGTTACCCTTGTTTCTCCAAGATTTAACTGAACCTATACAAATGATTCATTACCTCTACCTACATGCGTCACAGTATATGAACATACATCATTAAAATTAATAAACGGTGCTCCTCATTCTGACCACCTGCTAACTGGGGCATTGGCAGAATTTAATATTTTTTTTACACAAACCTCTTTACTTTTGCCCCATCCACCCACTTGACATTTTAAAAGTACAAATCACTACCAGTGCTGGACCCTATGCCCTTAAGAAGATTTTTTTTTAGTTATACACAATACATCGGGTCTTGCTGCTTCTGAAAAACGCACTCTATAAGTATGCATTCAGTTTGGACAGTTTCAGACAACCAAGATTTCAGAACTTTAGGGGAAAAAAAACATAATGTTTCTGTTGAGATAATCAGAAAAATCAACGTATTCAACCAACTATACTAAGATACTAAGTATGCCTAAGTACATTTTTCATTTTCGATGTTTAAGCGTTAAACCGTATAAGCTTATTCAAAGCATTAAGAAGTGTCTGCAACAAACTCGCATTGCAAATGCAAAGCTCGAGATCACCCTTAACACAGAAAACTAACCATATTTAAATAACAAAGTCGAGTAGAACAACTCATACAGACATTTTAGACTATACATTACACAATACAGGGTCTTCATTTTAAACACACATTCCCATATTTAAGTGTAACAATAACTTACTTCAACCTTTTACTCGCGGCGTTTAGCTTCCGTGGTCGATGGTGCGGCTATTAAGCATGCGCTAGGTTAAACTCACGCATGCGTTCTACTTGCCACATAACTAGTACGTCTGAGAGGCTCAGGAGTGTATTTGTTTTAGCACTGCTATATTGACGATGTGTTGTGTGTTTCTCGACTTCTTCACATAATAATCAGGGATTAAGTTTAAATAAATAATGAGAGACAAAGACCCCCAAAGCAATGGACATTTAACTCACGTAACAAAAAACAGGTTTGGCGTCAACATACAGTTTCTGAACAATGAGAAGTGTCAAAGAATTCACCTATCTTTGCGCACCTTGCTGTGACAGTTATCCACAAGCTTCCTGGATGTACAAGTTAAGCTCGAGTATAAAAAAGAGAAAGTAAAGCCTCTGACCAGGGTTTGGACCGGAGGCAAATAACTGCCGCTTTTCGAACAGTTTCCTAAAAGACCTTAGTTTTAAAGTACTATTGAAAAAGTCCTACATTATTTAGGTTTTGGATTTATGGACCACGTATTTTAAATAAAACATTATACAAAGTAGATTATTAAACTTCAGTTTGGGATGTCCAGGATCTCTTGTGTGGTCATGGACGCTTTGGCTTGTGAGGTTGTTGTTTGTAATAGATGACCTAGGTAGTTTCAATTCAGTAGATTGTAGGAAAAAATCACTGCTGCAAGTAGGTTAAAATGTCTTTGTCTTTTTCATCATGGGAAATGGGCGCTGTGCGATTGATGTGACAAAAGTGTGAAAATTTGCATGTGGCTTTAGTGACTCAGTGTAACCCTCAGACTACCAGAAAAAAACAAATAAAAAAGGGTTAGGGTAAAAAATATCACACAGAAATCAAGGGACACTTAAGAACTGTGAACGTATGTAATTTTAAGCACAATCAATAACACTCCCGACGAAATGTCGTAATTTAATGATGCCACTTTTCATGAGCAAAGGCATACAAATCTGACGAACCTAACAAAGGGAACCGGCTGTATTTGCATAACAAGACGCCCAAGAAAAGCTTATCTACGGTCAGTGGACTGGGCATACATGCTGTAGTTTCCTCAGTACAGTTTGTAAGGGGGTCTCGTAGAATTATTTGAAGTATGCGTCTCACGTGTCCCTGAGTTTGATTTGACTCAAATATTGGCCTTTTCCCATTCAATCCCTCCTAAAACTGGTGACGTTTGTTGAAAAGGTACTGATTTATGTTTAATAATGTAAAATATATTTTTACGTTCACTTTAAATAAACAAATGCTTTGATTCATATTGTTTACCACAGCTCTCAAAGAATCAGGACAAATCCAGAAATAATTAGAGACACTTTTAAAATATTAGTACTATAAACTCGGGGCACTGACAAAATAAAAACATGTAAATTAATATATTTTTATGAAGTAAAAAAGTCTAGAACTCTAAATACTGTCATATATTAATCACAATTCACACTTTTTAACCGAAAGTTCAACAGTTTTAGGAGAGATTAAGAGGGAAAGGGCTAGAATATGAGTCAAAATAAGGAACATTCTTTTAAATCAGGAATACTTGAGAGGAATGTTTACTGATATTTTGATAACTATTTTTGAAGTAAATTACCGGTATGCGTGACACTTTCTAGACCTTGGGTATTTCAGTTTCTTAGAGGTCTGCCAACTGCTAAATTATGAATTTGATACAACGTAATAGCTTCTTATTTAAACTAAAGTGGTTCCGTTGTCACAGTGCTTTTAATAGTCAAAACAGTCACCGAAATCTCATTATTTATTTACTTATTTATTTGGTATTTCTTTACCGGAATGCTCCAACTGGTCTGGAGGGGACCAGAAAGTGACTGTTTTCAACGGAGTACCATAGATTTGACAAGTAACATCTATCACAGCAACATACAGCTATGTAGAAAACATAATTACAGATCTTGAGACATACTTATACAAATGCTAATAATAAGTGTCAAAAATTTGCCAAAAAAGTAGTTGTTATAGCGCCAAGGTGGAAATTATTTTTTTGGAAAAAACGTGCATACTGCAAAGACGCTGCTCTAATCCAGGTAATAAACCAACGTCGCAGAAAGTGGGAGCCAGAAATAGTAAAACACGTTATGTTATGATAAACATTTGTGGTAATAATATCTAATAAACGCAGCCCTTTAAGGAGATGCAACCTATACACAACAACGCAAATTTGACAGTCGCAGCATAACACAATGTTCATAGGATATAGTGAATCACAGAACAAAATCTCCTTTAAACACTCACACCGTGCAGTGCCAAACATATAAATTACCAGGTGCGGCTACCGGGATGGCAAGTTTAGTCGACCTAAAATGTTAAGAAATATAGAATTTATTGCTAATTGTCGAAAACCCCAAGTAAAAGATAATGGAGTCATCTCAACGCAGTCTGCCGAGGATTGAAAGAAGCACGCATACCAGCCAGCGGAGAGGAGAAGCGATAACTATTTTAATGGAAGTGAAGAAATATCTCAGAGAAATGTGGTACTTCCAAATGCAAATACTCTGTGGGATTTGTATTTTATCGTTTCATGTATTTTAACCCTTTTATGTTTATTTACTTTGCAGGCTGTGTATTCTGTGTATAATATGTGTTAGATATTAAGAAACAGAATAATCAGTACAAAATTGACATTTTTGTGCAGGGTCTGTTTATGAACGGACATTACCCTATAGGAGCAGACTGGGAAAATGTAATAAATACACAGCTCAACTGATAAATTGTGCAGTATGCAAAATATTAGTTTTGCTGCTGTCTTAAACTTACTACTAGGAGTCTGGAGAAGCTACCTTTCAACTGTCCTGATTTTCACAGAATGTCCAGATTTTTGCCTCATGTTTTTGGTCTGCTCCTCATAAAATTTGTGTTTTTTTCTGGATTTTTGTGGCAAATCAGCAAGGACTGAATTCAGTAAATAATGACAGATATTTGAGTTTCAGACGTTGTATCCTTCAGACAATGCAGGGTAACACAAACATTTTATTCTAGCAACTTTCCTAGTTCATAGGTTAGGTTCATAGGTAAGTACTAGGCTATCTGCCCAAGGTCATTTATAAGCCTAGCCAGAGTGTGTTGGCTTTTGCCACCCCCTTAGATTAGTTGTTCCCTGTGCCTCTGACCAGCAGAGCCATTAGTTCCCTGCACCTCTGTCCAGCAGAGCCACTGCAGTGATCCCCGGGGTAAATTTTCTGTTTCCCATCCACCCATCAAGGTTTCTCTTGGAGAGTGCTAGTGAGGAGCTCTGCCTGATGTATATTGGGAATCTTGTTCCAAAGCATGGGAAGTCTCTGGGTCAGGAATCTATCCCACCAGCACGTCCTATTTATCGGTGTGGTAAGGTTTATATCCGTAGAGCGTGTGGCTCTCAAGGATTTTTTTTTTTTTTTTTTTTTAGGTGGAGCATATCCAATTCTGGGTTGGACATGGCCTTGTATGTCAAGCAGAGATAACCTCTCAGTAAGCGGTATGCAACCGAGTACAGCTGGAGTTTCTTTAGTCAGGCTGCATAGGTCATCTGTTTGAGGCCAGTAATCCTCTTGGTGAGGTACTTTTGTGGTCTTTCCAGCTGTTGCAGGTGTCGTGTAAGGTACATCCCAAATGGGGCGTTGCATTCTATAATGGGTCTAATAAGTGATGAGTAGAGAGGCACAATAACCTCCTTTGTTCTGGATGAGAACCCTTTTGAGATTAGGTGGGCCACGTAGAAGGATTTTCTAACCACCTTGACAATATGATTATCAAAGAAGAGATTGCTATCTACGTGGGTCCTCAGATCCCTTATTACTTTTTCTGTATTTAGGGGACTATCACCTATGTGGTAGTTCACGGCTACTTTGTTTTTTTCCAAAGGGGATGACTATGCACTTTTTGGCATTCAGTTTGAGGCCATGATTTTGACACCAGGTATCCGTCTCTGTGAGACCCTTCTGGGGGGTGTCTGTATCAGCCGGAGAATCGATTATGGCCCCTAGTTTGCAGTCATCTGCGAACTTGGTCAGCCAAAGTCCTCCTGTGCTTGCCTGTACCTCTGAGAAATATATACTGAACAGGAGGGGTCCTAGGACTGAGCCCTGGGGGATGCCACTTGTAACCGGTTTAGAGACTGACCTAGAGTCTGCAACTCTCACCATGTGGGTTCTGTCCATGAGCCAATTTGCAACCCATCTCGTGACGTAGGGGTTAATGTTCAGGTTGGTGAGTTTGTCTATAATACTGGAATGGGAAATGGTGTTGAAAGCCTTTGCGAGGTTTAGGTATGCTGTGTGGACCTCCTTACCCTCATCTAATGCCTTGGTAACTGTCCCAAAGAAGTCCACCATGTTTAGGAGGCATGATCTGCCCTTAACAAAGCCAAACTGGGTGAGGTCCAAAGTTTGGAGGTTCCCGATGTCTCTTTTAATAAGTTCCATGATGATGTGCTCTATAGCCTTGCAGACCAGGCTAGTCAGGCTTATAGGGTGATAGTTCCCGGGGTCCGTTGTGGCAGCACCTTTGTGGAGTGGGATAACTGTTGCTGTGCATCACTCTGTGGGTACGTAGCCTTTAGAGAGGCTGAGTTTGAACAGTGTGTTTAGGTAAGGGTTTAGTTCATTTTGGAGCTCTTGTAAGACACAGCTTGGGACACCGTCCAGTCCCATTGAGGCTGTGTTTTTGGCTTTGGATAGGGCTGTTTTAACCTGTGTGTCAGTGATTGCCGGGGCCTTACATTTTTCTGGTATGGTTATGGGCCATTTAGGGGGTGAGAGGGGTATAATGTTTGCACTGACCCTGTCTGCCAAAATGTTGGCAGTATCAGTCGGTTCAGTGTATTTTGTGCCATTCTGCACCAACTCAGAGCAGATCTGAGAGTTTCCACTTAGGTTCTTGACATAGCTAAAGAACGCTTTGTGGTTATCTTTGGAGTCCTTGGCAATTTTTCTTTTGAAGCTAGCCTTGGATGATTTAATGAGGGATCATAGTTTCTTGCTGATACTGATCAGGGATGTCTTTCCTTCTAGGGATTTTGCTCTTATCTGTACTAGTTTCCTCCTTCTATTGTAGAGCCTGTTTATGGCAGGGGTCCACCAGACTGGTTTCCTTTTCTTGGAGGAGTGAGTCTTGGTTTTACTTGGGATAGCACGATCCATGTATTCCGGCAGATGATCATAGAGTGCCTTTGTATAGGTTTCAACAGCTTGGACAGCATTGTCCATTGGCTTGGAGGTTGTGAGCCTTTCCACCTCGGTCTTAAGCAATGTGAAGTTTGCTTTTGAAAAGTTTTTCACAGTGGTTTCCTTGATTGGGGTTGGGGGCAGAATGTGAATATCCAGAGTGATTAGTCTATGGTCTGATCTAACCAGCAAGGGGTTGACGTCAGGTGTGGAACACCGGTCGCCCATGTTGGTGATGACCATGTCCAATATGTTGTTCCCTCTGGTGTGGGTGTTGACCAGTTGATCCAGGGCATTCGAGTTTATAAATTCTAGGAAGCGTTGGGCAAGGGAGTTAGTACTTGATTAGTTCTCCCAGTTAATGTTTGGGTAGTTGAAATCACCCAGTATTAGGGTGTTTGATAGGACCTTCATATTTCCCAATGTCTCCAGAAATGCGGAATGGGGGTCCTGGGTCATGGTGGGTGATCTGTAGCAAGCTACAGTTTGGATTGCAGTTTTGCCCATTGTTAGTTGCACTTGGATGATCTCTGATGCATCATGCTGCTCCACTAATCTGGAGGTGTGAGTATCCTTGATGAATATGGATACACCCCCTGCCTTTTGTGTTTCGGTCCAGGTTCTGTGGCCGAAAGGTATGGTATGAGTTATAGCCTGGTAGTGCTGGAGTGCTCTCTGGAGCCTTAAACCAGGTTTCTGTTACTGCACAGATATCGATGTTCTCCATACTGAGGAGTGCCTCGAGTGTGTGCATTTTGAGGTTTAGACTTCTGGCATTGAGTAGCATTACCCTCAGTTTTTGGTTACTTGTGCTATTTACGGTGGTGGGTTTGTCATTTGAGCCTTGCCTAAAAAAGGCACTATGGGGGCGGCAAGAGCCTTTGCCAGTATTCAAAAGCCTAAGGGTGACAGGTGCAAGCCATCTCTTGCGAAGCAACGTGGCTTGTCGAGCATGTCATCCCAGGCAGACAGATACTGGATCCCCTTTGAATGACACCAGAAACTTAGCCAGTTGTTGAAGTTGATCATTTTTTCTTTATACTGTGGCATCATTCTTGGTGAGGGTAGAATGCTACTCAGGGTCATACCTGCCTGGGCTACATGATCAGAGAGCTCTTCCATGTCTCTTTTCATGTAGTCCAGGGAGGTACATCTCAGGTCATTCACACCAACATGTACAATGACAGAGTCGTAGTTGTACTTGTTCTGGAGTGACCTGAGTGCTTGTGTTATGTGGCGGATCCTGGCACCTGACAGGCAGCTAACTGTAACCTTCTCCTTGTCCAGCCTAGTTAGTGGGACATCAGTGTGCCTGACTATAGAGTCGCCTATCACTAGTGTGTTGGGTATGTTATTTTGTCTTAAGGGCTGTGATTGCGTGGCACACTGATTATGTGAAGTATGTGTTCCATGGTTGGTGATGGGTTGTGGAGGTTGCTTGGATGTCTGCTTTGGTGGTCTCTGTTGCTTTTGCAGATTTTTATGTAGAACCTCCGAGTATGCTTTCGTGTATTTATGTGTTATTTGCCTGTGTTGGTTTGTTAGGTCTATGTGAGACTGGTGGTGTGTTGCAAGTATTACCCTTCTCCTCTTGACAGTCAGTTACAGTCTGGGGTTGAGAGAGCTTTGCCTCCAGTCTGGCTATATAATTGCATCTCTCGCATATATTAGTGTTTGGTGGTAGGAGGAGAGGGTTGTCTGTGTACATGAGGCAGTTGTAACATTGCCTCAAAATGCCCACATTCACCAGTTGGACTGGAGAGTACACCAGAAACTGCCCTTTGGACATGCCTAAATAGGTAGAGTGAGCTGTTTTTCTGATTGACTGGTGTGGACGAACAGAGAGCCTTGTCCTTCTGGACAGTATAAGGGGGGGCTAGTGCTCGGGATATTTAGTCCTTGTTATATGTTTTAAGCTAGTGCTGGGCTGTAAAATGAATGGTTTGAGTGCTAAAGTTGAATGTTTGTCTAGTTCCAAGGGAAAAACTGAAGAGTAGACTTTGTGGAGTTGGGAATAGTTTAACCCTAGCTAACCGGCACTGCCTGGCATGCAAAACCATGTAAATGCGTTTTTTATATCAGAAAGATTAAAGAGATAGAAATTAGCCCAAAATGGCCAATAAAACTACAGTTTCTGGGCAGAAACCACTCCTCCAAGGGGAGGTGGGCTGTTCAGAGCTCCCCACTCTCACTGGTGAACAAAGAAACTTCCCTTTTGCCCAAGTAAGGTATGGCCAAACACAGAAGCTTAAACACAGTCCAGGTATCAGCAGGTATCTGGAGCATTTCTCCACTGAAAACAGGATCTGTGGAACCTAGTCGGACTTTCCCGGCCAACAAATGTTAAATAAAATAAAAATAAATAAATAAAAAATCTGAAACTGGATTTTTCTAGGTTAGTAAGGTGGGAAATAGCAAGATTTTTTTTTTTTTTTTTTTTTTCAAGAAAACAGTATAAACAAATGCAAAAACACTTTTATAGTACAGTTATGGCTGTCATACCTGAGTGGGAAGCCAGTAACAGTTAAAAATGCAGTTTACAACAAAAAACGAATTTTAAAGTGCAGGCACAAATAAATGCAATTTCAGTGTAAAATGAGCGTTCTGAGAAGCAATAAATGCCAGAAAATGAGCGTTTAGGTGGAAATAGCAATAAGCAACAAGAAAGAAAACAAAAAAATGGTACTTAAACACTCCAAAGTCTCTCCTTTTGTCTCTCTGGCAGTGTAGGTCTCTGCAGGACACCTGGCCAGGATCTGCTGAGCTTATACAAACACAAAAAACTTGCAAATGAGAGAGAGAAATTAGCCCAAAATGGCCAATAAAACTACAGTTTCTGGGCAGAAACCACTCCTGCAAGGGCAGGTAGGCTGTTCAGAGCTCCCCACTCTCACTGGTGAACAAAGAAACTTCCTTTTTGCCCAAGTAAGGTATGGCCAAACACAGAAGCTTAAACACGGTCCAGGTATCTGACACTGGACTTTTCTAGCTTAGGCGGGAAAATAGCAAGATTTTATTTTTTTTTCAAGAAAACAGTAGAAACAAATGCAAAACACTTTTATAGTGCAGTAATGGCTGTCAAACACACCAGTAACAGTTAAAAATGAAGGCAATATTGAAAATCTGTCCCTATTTTGGGGGCTTTGTCCCCCATTAAATTTGACGTTGTCCAGATTGTTTGTGCTAAGAGGTTGAGAGGTATGGCAAGCTAATTCAACTGTAAAGCCATCAAACTGAGGTTGTAGAAGATTTTGTAAAGCAGTAGCAGTCCTTAAGATGTAAACAACTAAAGAAATCTGTCTAAAATACAGCCATACTGGACAGCACAGTGGCACAGCAGTTAGCATTACTGCCTCACAGTGCTTGGTTCCCCAGACTGATTCCCACTTGGGGATCCTTTCTGTTTGAGATTTACAGTTCCTTCCTATGATACTATAGGTTTTCAAAATACAGGCTGCAAGTGAATTGGTTGTTTCCCCTAGGGTGTGTGTGCTGTATGTGAATCTATGTATGCCTCCAGTGACAGAATGGCATTCTGTCTAGAATTAGTTTCTCTGACTTACATCCACTGAGTGTTGGGATAGACTGTCTAACCTGCAGTCTAAATAAATTTTTGGCATCTTCCCATTCTGTTAGTTTTCTCTGTCTAGTTATTTGCTCCCACTACCTTGGTTCCTTTGCCAGTTTTCTCGTATTGCCTATATCCCTAAATGCAGTCATCCCTATTGGCAGAATCTCCTTCTTCCATTCCCGTGTTGGTTTAGTTCTTAGAATACTTTCTGCTATTTTATAAATATAACATTCTGTATTGTTATTCTCCTTAAAGATCTGCATCCAAAATCCCTGCCTGCATTTCTTAAAACTGAACAAGGAGAAAGAGAAAAAAAAACGAGAACCTGTTTAGTTTAGTATCCCCATTACACTTGAAAATAACAAAGAAAATTTTACTTTAGAGCATGCAGATATCATGCACTATACAAATATTACTAAGAACAAAAGTTTGTTTTACTTACACTTAACTCTTTCCTTCCTCCTCTCCTCTCCTAAGTGTTCCTCCAAACATTAATGACATGAAGTAGGGCATATGCTTTAGAGTCCCCTACAACTTTAACACAGTCAAAAAAGTCCAGTATTTCCGGATTTTTCTTATTCTGTCATGTTTTAAAAATATAATTAATGCTTTATAATCCCACATTGATTTGTCAATTTCCAAGTTGCTGGTTTTATCCCTATTTATCTACATCTCCCAAATCCTGTCTCTGCTTCCTTTCTAATATACTGTCAGTTCTTCTAGTCAACTTTTGTTCTTTTTCTGTCTCTCAGCATTTTCCATTGAAACAAAACACTGGAAAAGGTTTCACTAGCACAATCTCTCTGTGGTCTTTTTTACCAGAAGAACAAGAAGCTGAATCTCCTTTTTTCATAGTTCACTTTTTGTTGGAAAAACTTTTGTATTTCCTGTTTAGCATGTGCTGCATCAAAAATGATTTTGTGCCTCTAGGAAAGAATATTTTGAAAATAGCTGAATACAGCAGTTTGAATCTCACACCTGCTTCTTGACATTCCCTGATTAGTGGAATAAATCTACTCCTCTTTTTCCTGGTGTATAGTGAGTAATAGTTTTCAACAAACACTACTGTCTCCCACTTTTAGTACTTTGTCCTTCTGCTACAGTTGTGTCAGAATCAACTCCTTCTGCTGGTAGGATTGCATTTTTAATATTAAAGGTGTAGATTGCTTTCTCATGGCCATGTTTGGAGCATACACACAATGTGCCCCTTCAATTAACAGCTGCTATGGAATACCAGTCCAGTTGCTTATTTGTGCTTTCATAAAATTAATACAGTCTAGTCCTTCCAGCTTCTATAGTACAACAGTAAATCTCAGGTTTTCTCCACATGCTCTGTCCTCTAATTCTATTATTTTTTTTAAACATCTCTTCTTGAGCAGTCTCATATTCAGCCAGCCTTTTCTTTACTTAGACCTCTGATTTTTGCAGTTTTATTGCCTCATCTGAATATCTGTTTAAAGCTTCTTCCATTTTATCCAGTCTTTTTGTTATTTGATTTGATATATTCCATCAATGTTTCATTTATTTTAATCAGCTCTGAATACATTTGATTTTTTTTTTCCTCTAGATTACTGGAAGTCATGCCTTGCTCCAGAGCTGGAGCTTGTACTACTGTTTGCTAAAACAGCTGCAGAATTCTTCCCAGTCAGTTTTTTCTTTTACCTTTTGTGGTTGGTTCAGGCTCTCTGAATTTCTTTTTTTGTTGGCATCTAGGCAGCAAATGTAATAGCCAGTTACTGAAATGTACCCCCCCCCCAAAAAAAATGAGTTCACTGGCTCTCTCTTCTGGGTTTCTGTTTTAGGTTCATAGGTAGGTACTAGGCTATCGGCCCTGGGGCCTATACATCCCAGCCAAAAAGGTACCCTGTCTTTTTCCACCCAAGAAAATTATTTTCCTGTGCCACTGTCGAGCAGAGCCACAGAGGTGATCCCCGGGGTGAATTTCCTATTTCCCATCCAGGCATCAAGATTTTTCTTGAAGAGTGCTAATGAGGAGCTTTGTTAGATATAGATAGGTAGTTTATTCCAGAGTATTAGAAGTCTCTGGGACAGACTGGAAGAGCTAAAATTAAGCTGTTGCTCAATCTGCAGCCATCTTGGAAGTCCAGCCTTTCTCTTTTTTGATCAACTGAGGTGTTTGACATGTTTTGAAACACTCTGTGCTTCCTGGCATTGTTTTAAGGTGGCTGCTGTCTATGTGGCAGTGGTGACTGTATTACAGCTTTCAAAACTTACCACTTCTACACTTTTTTCCTTGATCATTGTAATACATGGAAGCAGGTAAAACTCCATGCATTACAAAAAATATGAGTTATAATCAGTGTGCATATTGTATGTCGTTTTTGAGCTAGATAATGAATGCTAGACTTCAACAGCTTCAGAGTTTTTGGCTTGTTACTGATACAAAGACACATACCTGCGACATGCGTGCATGCATACACACACACACACACACACACACACACACACACACACACACACATACATACATTCCATACATTATTCCTCCTACTTTACCATAATCTATTTTTACTTTTAAGCTGATTGTTGGAGCGTTTCTCTCCAGGACTCTTGTGAAAAGAATCTTGCATGACCCAGATGGATTATCCTGGTAAACAAATGCAAAATAAAATAAGTGATCATGATAATAACTCTGATTGTTGTGTGTTCATGCCACTGATGTCAAAATTTAATTCTTGAGGTGAATTTCTTGGTGTCCATGTCTGTAACACATAACAAGCTGGTTATGATCAGAGTCCCAATCATAATCTTCTATATTTTGATGTCCCCCCAGTACACCACTGCTTTCATGGATCTCAGTTAATTACTGGTTCGAATGTTTCAGGAATGGTAGCAGTCTGTGTGAATATACGCATAAATACTTCTGAAGCATACTTTAAGTATGTTGTTGTGCTGTTTATTAACTAGAGGAGCACATCAAACATAGCTGCTGCAGCTAACTATTGCAAAGTAACAGAATTCTACATTTTCACCAGCAATAAAACTCTATGTACAAGTAATAGTGTGCATCAGTCAATAATTAGCATGTCTTTTTTAAGCTATATAATGAATGCTAGACCAACAGTTTCAGAAATTTTGGTTGGTGACTTACACATGCAAAGGCACACACACACATGCAACATACACATACAAAGTTACAAACAATTTCACTGTTATTAACATTCCACAGAACTAAATATACCTCAACAATTAGCATGTCTTTTTTAAGCTATATAATGAATGCTAGACCAGCAGTTTCAGAAATTTTGGTTGGTGACTTACACATGCAAAGAGACACACACACACACACACACACACCATACGCATACAAAGTTGCAAACAATTTCACTGTTAGTTCCACTGAACTAAATATGCCTCAGTGAAAACCTACAACTGTCATGGGTATCCACAAGCCTTTCTCTATAGCATTTACTTTCTGTAAAGAATGGTAATATCTTAGCATGGAAAACCCTGTAAACCCCTACTACAAAAATATTACTAGCGTCTATCATATAGTGTCTCTTATTTATTTGGTTGTTTGTTTGTATTTATTAGCCAGGGTAGAGCACTGGTCTACATGGACCTTTTTCAGACTCAGCATGGGAACATTGTCTAGTTAAGTGACATGCTCAGAGCGACACATTTATTAAATTGAGACTGAGGGAAACAAACCTTGTATCACAGGAAAAAAATTGTTAACATCTCACATAGCTGGCCTTGGGCATAAGCCAACTCGGCGGCCGCCTAGGGCGCCGCTATAGCAGGGGCATTTTTCCAGTATTTATTTGGTGTAGGTAGACCAGGATGGGGGCACCAGGTGGTGCGGGGGGGGGGGCACCGTGGAGCCCTTTTGCCTAGGGCACCAGTTGACCTAAGGCCACTCCTGACATCTCATAGCCTTAGTCCTCTGCACTAACTTCTTTTCTGGTTTAGTGGTTACCAGTGACACACTGTATTCTGAAAGTCAGATTATTTAAAATATGTGTTCTTTGCCCATGCACCATATTTTATGCATATTCAAGGTTGCTGATCATGATAAACTCACTTTTCTTCCACCTTTACTGTGCCAGAGATAATTACTGTGCTGTATGTGAATATGTTAGCCTAACAAAGTGTTGCAAATTGGATTCTTTAATGATTGTCTGAAACAAGCAAATTTTGTTTAGTTTAATTATTTGAGGAAAGAAGTATTTCTTGTGTTAGTTTTTATTTTGATGAAAGTGTTATTATTTTTATTTATGAGACTTTGCATAATCATTTCCTTGCTTTTCTCCAAGCTGTAAGCACTAAAGAAAAAAGTGGATGTAGTAAATATTGTTTGTAAGACATAGATTATCTCTAAAGCAAGTTGCATAGAAGGAATCATTCAGGTTCAAAAATGCAAAAGTGACTGAAGGAGAAGTTGAAAATATTCCATACTTTATCAGCAAAAGCGTATACTAAATTTCCAACCTCCTGGCACTTTGGCTGTAATAACCAGTAAGGGAGTGCTCCTTTAAAGACTGTCATAGGTGAGACACCAGGATGGGATAGTCTTATACTGCATAATGCTTTGCCAGTAAATCTGGAATCTTACTTGCCCTTGAAGGCTATTATAACTATTGCCTTGGATAAAAATAAGCATGCATATCATTTTACAAATCACGTCATACACTTGTTCAGTGCCAGATCATAAGTCAATGCTCATCAAATCAATGCCAACCAAGAGTATTCAGATGTGTGCAAAGGGCAGAACTTGGAAGAAAGTAAAATCCAATCAATCAGGCCATAACATACCAACATAGTCCCTGTAAATGCTCAACCAACACCAATGGCGGAAGGGATCTACAATCAAACACTCACAGTCCCCTGTCACCACTCAGCCAGATACCAGTGGTTGAAGGAGATCTGCCACTTGCAGGACCCCTGGCTGTGCCTTCCACCCTGCCTGTTACACCAGAGGATGGCTTACCCAGAGAAGGGCCAAACTGTCTGAGTCTACATCTCCTCCCCAGGCCAAGCACACTCCTTAGCAATTTTAGTTTTCCAGATCTGCCCTTCTGCTACAGGAAGATGGCTTATCCTACATGCCATTTTCCCCCCCAAGCACGCCTGCCAACTTTGCAATTCTTTCTTTAAGGTTTCCTATAAATAACTTTGATCCTGAATGTGACAAGTGAACTCCATCATTTCTGTACAGGTCTGGTGAATTGATTAGTGTGATATAGTGCCCAACCCCCTAGTTCTCTTACCTGTTGTCTAATGAATCTGTTGGTCAACTTCTTAGCCCTTTTCACTGCTGTAACATTATTTGCTCCTTGCTGGACTGGTCTTGGAAATATATCTGACCACACATGCTTAATGTTCAGCCAATTCTGTCTAATGTGCCTGGACCATTGAAAAATTTTATTTTTTGAGGCACAACAATGGGATGCTTGTCACATCATCACCCCCATATGTAATACAATTAAAGTTGGCTCATGTAATGACACAGAATACACTCTGTTAAGGCTGCTAGCAGGTGCCTCCACTGCATTCCCACCCTTCTCAGTCAATGAACCCGCATTTCCTCCTCTTTGAAACCCAGGCTCTGCCCAGATTCACCCAGTTCTTTGGCCACGTGGTACACAAAATAATGGCCCAGAAACCACACCTCAGTCAGCTGCTTTATGATACCTGCAAAAGAGAATGCTGATTAGTCATCATGATCTGACATGCCTTCTGTAAGCTTACAATCGTCGACCAAAGTGCAGTACCTCAATTTCCGATTCCCCTCTACATGGACATGTGATGTGGCTCCTATTCTAAAGGTATGAGCTGTTTACTTGCTAATGTCAAGACCCAGCCTTGCTATGGCTTTTTCAGGGCTTCCCTGAATTGGTAACTAGATAAGGGAGCACAGTTTCTGTGACACATGAATGGTGTGTCACCACTTGGTTCCATCACCCATTATTTCTTAAACCATCTGACTATATCCCACCCTCTATCCTTAGGGGCTGGAGCTTCGGCAACAGTCCTTTTCCTATCTGATCTGTTTTAATCTTCCTCACATGAACCCTTACCCTATCAGCCTCTAGCTTAATATCACTGAGCTCTAGAACTTATGGAGAGTTGTCACTGTTATTACGTTTCACTGTCTCAGATATCTGGAACATGCCACAAAATGCTATTAATTATGCTGTCCAAAACAGCCACGGGTCATACTCCAAATGACATACCTCTCTCAGAACTCCACGTAACTGAGTTCGTATTATTTAAGTGAACACTTAAAGTTGCGAACACTGTTTCGTTGAATGTAACACAAGCTGGTAACACTGGTGTAGCAAGAACGGAACCTCTACAGCAGTATAGAGTTGTTAAAAACTTTTAGTTTTATTCACCAAAAAGGATTCGCCCACTAGTGACAACTTGAGAGTCACTAGTACTTATAACCCCCCCCCCAAAACAATACACTCAACATTTTTGAATATTTATGTGAGAATGAATTTAGGCAAATTCTAAAAAATTCCAAAAATCGACATTATAATATATCATTGGAAGAAAAAGTTCTATTAGATCTGTTAAGGGAACTACCCATTAGATTCACGAAGCCTGATAAAGGTGGGGGCTTGGTGGTATTTTATAAAAATGATTATTCTAACATTATGCTTGAATTGTTAGAAAGCAACACCTACAAGCCAGTAAGTAGGAATGAAATGAATCAGGCACATAATAAAATTAAACTGTTTCTTAGTGATTTGTACACAGATGAGTTTTTAACAAAAGAACAGTACGAGTATGTAACTATGCTGGCTCCGAGGATCCCAAAGATATTTGGGATACCTAAATTGCATAAAAGTATTACCAACCCACCTTTTAGGACACTCGTTGACGCAAGACAGTCTGCTACCTATCCTAGTGCTAAATTAGTAGACCAATTCTTACAAGAATATGTGAAAGCAGAGCAACAAATTCTTAAAGATTCATGGGACTTTCTACAACACATGGAAACTGTGACATATGATGAAACAATTAATTTTTTGACAATTGATATAATTAATTTGTACTCATGCATCCCACATGATTTAGGGACTGAATGGGTAGTGGATTTTATCAGGACGAAAGGAGCTGAGAATAATGATTGTTTATTAATTGAACAATTATTAGACATCATTTTAAGAAATAATTTTGTGTCATTTGAAGGAAATTTATTTGTACAGGAAATAGGAGTAGCAATGGGCTCTCCGGTAGGATCTAGTTTTGCGAACTTGGTTCTAGCCCACTGGGAAAACAATTTTATTTTTAACAGCCAGTGGAAAGAAATGTGTGGTAGTTACAGACGCTTCCTGGATGATATCTTCATTTTATTTAAAGGTGATAGAAATGAAGCAGACCAGTTCGTAGAATTTTTAAATTCCACAACATCCTTCTTGAAGTTTACTTATAACTTTCAAGAAAACATAATTAGTTTCTTGGATGTGGAACTGAAAAAAGACAAGGGTGGGTTCACAGCAAAAATCTTTAGGAAGGCCACCTACTCCAATAGTTTTCTTCACTTTACCAGTATGCATCCCCACTTTCAGAAAAAAGCTGTCGTGAAAGGCCAATTGGTCAGGGCAGCGAGGATGACTACACTGGAAAATGAATTCGAAGAAGAATGTGACCTGTTATACAGTATGTTCTTAAAGAGGGCATACCCTAAGTCATTTTTGGATAACATTTTCAAAGAAGTTAAAGAAAAAAGATATTCAGGAGTGTATTTGCCTATTTTGAAAAATGGTAGTAAACTTATTATTAATACAACTGTAGAGGCATGGTCTCCTACCTACTCAGAACATGAACACCTAGAAACAACAACTTTAGAGAACAGTCCAGTTAACAATGGGGAGGGTACTAATTTTTCAACGGCCTTCACATTTACATACTGTTTGGAAGCAATAGATATAGGCAAAACAGTAAGGAAATATTGGTGTTACCTTTCCTTGGATAACACTGTTTCTAAAAAATTAAATTTCCACCCTGTAATAACATACCGGAGGGGGACAAACATGAAAAAGCTACTGGAAACAAAAATTGTCAAGTCTAGAACAGGTGGAGGAACCAAGAAATGTGGGTTATGTAAATATTGTAAGTACATTTTAACATCAGATTCATTTACAATAAGATCAGTAGTTTACCATGTTCAAGGGTTGTTTACCTGTAACTCTAAAGGCATAGTCTACCTGGCACAATGCTCACAATGCCCGTCTTTCTATATTGGAAAGACGGACAGACGATTGCGTGATCGAATATATGAGCACTTATATGCAATCAAGAAATCTAAAGAAGAAAATGCCTTAGCTAGACATGTCAACAGTAATCATGGGCATACCTTTTCCTTCATGATTATTGATGGAGTAAACAGGTATCCCACAGTCAATAATATTGTCAATGAAAATTTCTTAAAATTGGAACTGGAGAAAAAAGAACTTTCTTGGCAGCTTCGGTTAGCTGCTTGTTGTAAGCCAGGTATTAATGAGACATGCTCCATAGCATGTATTTTAAAGCTAAAAAACCTCATGAGATAAATTAGAAACAATTATAGTTGTTAATAGGCTTGGCTTTGTAAAGTAGAAGAAGAAAGAAAAGTTCAGAGGGACATCATTTAATGTATTAGTAAAGTATCAAAGCTGGTTTTGCTTTATGTGTAATCATTAATTATAATTATTATTATTAATAAAAAGGCTAGTAAGAATTATAGGCTTAGAGAGGAGAGTAATATACCTATCTAGTTATGAGTACTGTAATAGCTGTTGTATAGTCCATGTAAGAATAATATCAAATTTAATAGAGTGTCTGACTTAAAGCACACGTTTACTTGGTGTGTTTGTCTCTTATTGTCACTAGTGGGCGAATCCTTTTTGGTGAATAAAACTAAAAGTTTTTAACAACTCTATACTGCTGTAGAGGTTCCGTTCTTGCTACACCAGTGTTACCAGCTTGTGTTACTTCCTGGTTAGCTGACTCATTTTTGTGCGACTGTTTCGTTGAATGTGTTTACGCGAAATGGCAAAATGCCGAAAGCATGGAACAGCAATTATTTTTCCTAGGGAATAAAATCACTGGGCCATTTTCAGGACTTTGCCATTTCCTCCACTGTGGTGTGATCTTGGAGTTGATATATTTATTTTATGTAGGGGGGTGGGGGGGGGGGCACATTATTTTGGGTTTGTTTTTTTTTTTGTTTTGTTTTTTTTTACGGATCAGCGATTTTTTTTCCTGGGAAATTTTGCATTTTCGGAGTGTTTGGGTCAATTTTTTATATATACATATATATATATATATATATATATATATATATATATATATATATATATAGCATTCACAATTTCAAGTGCTCGCTAATATAATATAGAACCCCTAACCATGCAAAATTAATCGGCCTGATGGGCTGATGCACATCTACTCTCTTGACATCCATTCCTTCCCAACATTGGAGCATCTTTCTAATTGCAAATGCTTGCATGGTGTCCTGCCATCCATACACCCTTTGGTGTCACCTAATTGGTGCCATGTGTACACCAGCACTGCACCTAGACATACTCAACTTTTTAAACTAAAATGTAACATAATAGCTGCGATACAGATACTGGCCGTTTTCTTTGCCACCCTGCATCAGCCCTTGTTTCTGCAAGATGGACAATCTTCTTCATAGGTTCATAGGTTTATACTAGGCTATCTGCCCTAAGGCATTTATAAGCCTAGCCCAAAGTTTTGTGGCTTACGCCACCCCTTATGTTAGAAATAATGTGCCCATTAGTTTGTTGTGCCTCTGTCCAGCAGTGACACAGAGATGATTCCCGGGGTAAACCTACGATCTCCCATCCACCGGTCAAGATTTCTCTTGAACAGAGCCAGCGAGGTGCTCTGCCTCACATGGACCGGGATTTTATTCCACAGCATGGGGAGTCTCTGGGTGATAAATCTATCCCTCCAGCACGTCCTATTTATATCCGTGCTAAGGTTTAAGTCACTTGCTCTAGTGGTTCTGGTGGATTTGGATTTTTTGAGGTGGAGCATGTCCATTAATTCCGGATTGGTCATGGCCTTGTATGTCAGGCACAGGTCACCTCTGAGCAGACGGTATGCAACTGAATAGAGTTGGAGTTTCTTCAGTCTGACAGTATATGACAGGTTTTGGAGTCCCTTTATCCTTTTGGTGAGGAACTTTTGGGGTCTCTCCAATTGCTGCAGGTGTCGGGTGAGATACATCCCGAATGGGGCATTGTACTCGATCATTGGTCTGATAAGTGAAGAGTACAGGGGAACAATGACCTCACTTGATCTGGGTGTGAATCCCTTCATGATCAGATGGGCAATGTAGAAGGTCTTTCGAACCACTTTAGCAGCGTGAGTGTCAAACGAGAGGCCACTGTCAACCTGGGTACCCAGGTCCCTGATAACCTCTTCTGTGCTTAGTGGGTTGCCACCTATATGGTAGCTTGGGGTTGCCTTGTTTTTCCCGAAGGGTATGACTATACACTTTTTTCGTTTAACTTCAGGCCATGGCTCTGGCACCAGCTATCAGTTTCCATGAGACCCCTCTGAAGGATGTCTGTGTCCGATGTACTATCCACTATGGCACCCAGTTTGCAGTCATCCACAAACTTTGTCAGCCATAATCCTCCTATGTTTGCCTGTACTTCTGAGAAGTAGATGCCGAACAATAGGGGGCCAAGGACTGAGCCCTGTGGGACACCACTTGTAACCGGCTTGGAGTCTGACATGGCTCCAGCAACTCTAACCCTGTGGGTTCTGTCCTTTAGCCAGTTTGCAACCCATCTTGTGACATATGGGTTTACATTTAAGCTGGTAAGTTTCTCTATGATACCCGAGTGGGGTATTGTGTCGAAAGCTTTTGCAAGGTCAAGGTAGGCTGTATGGACTGCCTTTCCCTCATCAATGGCCTTGGTAACTGTTTCGAAGAAGTCGACCAGGTTCAAAAGGCAAGATCTGCCCTTGACAAAGCCAAACTGGGTTGGGTCCAAGGTCTGCAAGTCCCCTATGTCCTTGTTTATGAGTTCCATTATGATCCTCGCCATAGCTTTGCAGACCAGGCTTGTTAAGCTTATGGGGAGGTAATTACCAGGGTCCGTAGAGGCACCACCTTTGTGGAGTGGGACCACAGTTGCTGTACGCCACTCCTTGGGCACATAAACAGCTGCCTTATGTGCGGGTTTAGTTCTTCATTGAGTTCATGTAGCACACAGCCGGGGACACCATCCGGTCCCATTGATGCTGTGTTTTTAGCTTTAGAGAGAGCAGCTTTCACCTGCGCATTTGAGATGTCTGGGAGGCTACACTCTGTTGGGATAGTTATCTCTCCTTTTGGGGGGGAGAGGGGGGTGAAGTTTACGCTGAACCTGTCTGCCAGTATGTTGGCAATGTCTGTGGGCTCAGTGATTTTTGTATCATTTTGGACTAATTCTGAGCATATCTGGGAGTTTCCACCCAGGTTTCTGACATAGCTGAAGAAGGCCTTATGATTGTCTTTTGAATCTATGGCAATTTTTTTCTCAAAGTTGGCCTTTGATGATTTTATGAGGGATCGTAGTTTCTTGCTAGTACTGGTCAAAGATGCCTTCCCTTTTTGGGATTTTGCTCTATCATGTAATAGCTTTCTCCTCTTATTGTAAAGTTTGTTTATGGCTGGGGTCCACCAGACTGGACGTTTGCCCTTGGTGGAAAGAGTCTTGGTTTTATTTGGGATTGCCTGATCCATGTAGTCCTGAAGGTGTTCATAGAAGGCATTTGTAAGGGCTTCCGCAGCTTGGGTTGTGGTTTCCATTGGCTCGGGGGCCTTGAAGGATACCACACCTGTCTTGAGTAGATACAGTGCTTTTTCTGTCATGCCCTGTATCCATTTTCATCAGGGCCCAAAGGTGTTGTGGAATCCTGTAAGGCTTTGGATCTGCTGTTGGCACCAATTGCCTGAACTTGTCCCACTGAAAATGAGAAAGTGAGTCAGCAATAGCACTGTCCCTCATAGAATATGCTGTGCCCTGAATGTTATGTTGTGCTGCCTGCATTTCAGTACAAACTGCTTTTGTTGGCTTTTTAAGTATTTGTTTGACTGTAACAATTATGTTAAACTCCATGTAAATGCAGTTTCTTGTAATCATGTATTATATTTTTGCTTTTATGTATATGTACAGTTTCCTATATTCATGTATTTTATACATTAATGTCACGTAGATGTAAAATTTTTGTTTTGTTAATACACAACCCAGACTGAGTCTGACATTTCATTTGTGTTCGGTGTTCTACCCCGGTAAACAGATATAAACAAAACACAATAAATAAATAAAAACCCTGAAACTTCTTTACTTGTCCTGTGTTGCTAGTCCCTTCCCACATGTTTACAGGGCTAGCTGACTACTCTTATAGTTTGCCCCAAAACATACTGTGCTTTTCATGCAACTCAATTACCGTGATGTGTACTGCCTCAGCTAAATAGATGCCAGCCTGTACTCATTACCATTCCTTAAATCAGATCTCTGCAAACCATTTCCCATTCAAATGCTTCCCAAAAACTAATGCCACCTGTTGTATCTGTAAATTGCTAAATCAGTAATTCTACATGACAAATGGCATAGTCTGAGCAGCCAAGTGCTCCAGATTGTGCAGAACGCTCTGCATTTAACATCGACTTAGCCGACTGTTCTGCTGTTCTGCATTGAACAGTGTTGGCTCCGCTTTGCAATGTTTGATTGAGTCCTAAGGCAAAGAGAGGTATTGAGGATGCAGAAAATTCAGCCAATCGTGTGCTGCTACTAGTCTTTGCTCCACTGCAATACCTTAAAAAAAGGTATTGCAGGGGGCAGAGAGTGAGAGAGGTAATTGTTTTAACTTTGAAGAGGGATGTTATGGTTTTTCATCATGTTTTTCTTATCCAGACCTGAGGATACCAACAGGACACAGTGTCAGGGAGTGTGCAACAACATGCAGGACAGCTACTGTAATGCATTTGGGTACAGTGACCCAGAGATCAGAAATCAGAAATGGGTGATTGGAGGTCAGTTGCTAAGTGCATCACCAGAGCAGCACCATGCAAAAATGTATACCCCTTGGATTTATTTTTATTAAGTTTATTTTATTTACATTCTGTTGACTAGATAGACACTGCCCAGCAGGTCCAATTTTTAAAGGAGAGGGTCTGGGAAAAATAGAACGTTGCAATAGTCAAGTAACTGTTATTAATACATCAGTATAATCCAGAATAAGCACAATGCACAACATATATAGGTGTTTTAAATAAATCTTATGCACAATTTATTTGAATCGGACACATTAAAAAGTACTGGGTTAGTTGTAATATACTCTTCTACCGGCTCTTCAGAGGGCAGCAAAGATTAGCAATGTACTGCTGCAGATAGTTCAGTACAGATCATATCTTTCCACCTCTTAGCAGAAGAAGTCTGGACAATGGCAAAAATAATGGTGGGACAAAGGTAAAAAAAAATAGGGGCAGATTTTAAACTTAGAAATTGCTAGAATAATAGGTTCTGCATTGACATGCATTTTCTGAAAGATATGACATCTGAATCTCAAATGTCTGTCATTATTTAGTGATTTTAATTCTTAATGATTTTCCAGAGACCAAAAATATGAGGCAAAGAATCCGGACATTCTGCAAAAAATATGGACAGTTGAAAGCTATATAGTGATGGTGTACCAGACCACCAAACAACCTGAGGGAAAACTAAAAAGATCTACTAAAAGGGCTGAGATTTGCTTTGTTACTTAAGTTGGGAGTGGGGCAGTCATGGTAGTACTGTTACTGGGCTTATGACTGCTGCTGGGAACTATAACTTTGGATTTTTTGTTCTTGTATGACTGTCTGCTGCTGAGGGATTGTGGACTTGTGTTGGAGCTGCAGCTGCTTTGTTCCCCTAATTGGTCAGAGGTAAGTGGCTGAATGTGTACACTGTACTGCTCAGACAGGAGCAGGGTTTGTCTGTAAAAGTAAGGTGTCAGCATTTGGTTATTTATTTTTTTGTTCACTTTACTTTCCTTATTTTATTTATGTATTGACCAGTCCCTGATTTTGACTCCAGTTTTATCTCTGTCCCTTTTAATTCTTCCTAAAACTGGTGACTTTTGGAGAAAAGATTAAGAATTACACTTAAATGGCAAATTAGAATGCTAAACTTGTGTTATATCAGAAAATGCATATTAATTCACGTTCCCTTATTCTGTCAACATCTCAAGGTAATAGTAGAAGTATTTTGTGTTCTGTAATAATTCTGGATTTGTCTATGATTCTGCTCAGATTTGTCCAGGCTCCATGGAAATGGTGCGTTTTTGCACAGTGCAAAAATAGGGTGTTCCACATTTTGATTGTTTGTCAAACATTGCTAAGGTCTGTGTTTCACATTGGCCTCTTAAGAGGTTGAGACCCATGAGCATAGTAACTCCTGTTATCCCTTTCTTAATGTAACACTGGCTGTGTGCCATTAATAAAGGATTTACTGTACTTACCCTCGGAAGCTTGTTAACTCTACTTAGCTGCCACAGAACACTGAACGACCAACTGTACTGGAAAGTGAAGCAACACTCCCCTAATCACCACTCCATTTTGCTGTTTGAATGGCCTAATTATCAACTACTCAGGCTTAAACTCAGTTAAGGGGCTTCATTCTGAAACTCTATATAAAGAGTAATGCTGGAGTATTGGGATAACAGCATTCAATTTAGCCTTTTAAAATACTGCTACAAACCCTAAGTTAGACTTGTTGCTACTGTTTCAGTGCATTACTGTTATCATGTTGTCACTGAGTAAGCACCAGTTGTACCATACCCATACATGAGGTGTCCTCTCCCACTCAGTACCAGGATATTCCCAAACCTGTGACAGCTTTCTCACTCTGGACCTTTACACTTATTTATTAATTCATTTATCTTCCCAGCATGTATAGGTCCAGCAAAGTCATTTCCTTTCAGGGTGTAGAGCCAGCCCCCAGGAGTAAATATGCATGTGCCTGACAAACAGGTCTTACTTAATTGCAACTTATGACTAAGCCTAAACCTTGCCACCAATCCTTTATCTTGTTAGCCAGTTTACCCCAAAACCTGACCTTAATGCCCACCTACTAAAGCTGAGTGGCATAAGGTAAGGCTCCTGTATCACCTTTCTGCATGTAATCCAATAAAATACAACAGTAATGCATGATGAGATGCACTTCAACATTTCATCTTGTTTCAACCAGCAAACCTTCACTCCACTGACCACTGCTAGGTTTTATCCATATAGCTACAGCTGTTACCCTACCAAATTGTACTGCAAGAGCTGCTTACTGCCTTAACAAGCCCATCTGCACCACTGTAAACTTCTACCTTCAGAAGTATAAAAAGTATCCTTGGTTTGCTGCAGATTGTTAAAAAACAGATTATTATTATTATTATTATTATTATTATTATTATTATTTTAGATACCATTCCAAATGAGAGCTTGGTCTTCATTTACTGATTTGCAAAATCCGGCCACTCCATGTACAGCTATGCTTGCCTACTAATCTGAAATGTCATTTATTTGCTCAAACTACTGTTGTATGGTGTCAGCTTTAGTTATTCACCCAGTCGGTAACAAAAAGGTGGCAGGTCATCAGAATGCATATAGACTTGCCCCATGCTCCCTGAAGAGCTCCAAATAAATATCTGCAGAAAAATACACAAGTGATTCAAAGAAGTTGACAATTTATCTTAATATACTTATGGAGCAGCATTTACCATACCATAAGCTAAGCAGTATATGCAGTATGTCTCAACTTGCATGACAACACAGAGTTATACAGCAAAGTAGATCCTCCAAGTGAATACAAGATCAATCCCTCCCATTTTTTTTTTGCAGCCCTGCCTAAAAGTTTCAGTTTCTCATAGGTTCATAGGTGGTTACTGGGCTACTGACCCAAAGATCTTTATAAGCATAGCTGTCTGTACCCAATATAATACTAGAGAAACCCAATATAAAGGATCTTGCCAAAACTCGAGATCTTAGTTAGCAATGACTGCCATATCTAGGAGGGTCATAGGTAAAATCCCTGTCAGAAATTTATGGTTTCCAATCCAGTCACCCAGGCTATGCTTAAACAGGGTCATAGATGGGCTCTGTTTGATGTGAATTGGTAACCTATTCCAGAGGATTGGCAACCTCAGAGAGATATCTCTCTCTCCAGCAGGTCCTATTTATGTCGCAGACCAGGTTAAGGTCCCTGGAGTGGGTGACCCTTGTCCCATTTGATTTGTGGATGTGCAGCATTTCCATTAGGTTTGGATCCAAGATTGTCCTGTAGGCCAGGTACAAGTCGTCTGCATGCTACTGAGTACAGTGACAGTGACTTCAATCTGTCAATGTATGACATATGCTGGAGACCCTGAATTTTCTTGTTAGAAATCTCTGAGGTCTGTCAAGTTGCTGCAGGTGCTTGGTAAGGTACATCCCAAAGGGAGCATTGTACTCAATTATTGGCCCGAAGAGGGTAGAGAACAAGGGAGTTATGACCTCTTTCTCTCTTGAAGCAATGCCTTTGCTAATGAGGTGTGCAACGTAAAATGCTTTCCTTACCACAACAGACATATGATGGTCAAAGTTTAGGCTACAGTCAACTTGCATTCCCAAGTCTCCATTACTGAGTTGTTACTTAGGATATTATTATTTATATGACAGTCTGCATGGGTATCATTTGTACAGAATAAGATGATAATGCATTTTTTAGCAATGAGTTTGAGTCCATGGCTTTGGCAACAATCATTAGTTTGTGTAAGTCCATCTTGAAGTATATTGACATAGTTTGGGGATTCAATGATTGCACCTAATTTGCAGTCATCAGCAAACGTAGCCAGCCACAGCCCCTCTGTTTTGGTCCGAACTTCTGAGAAGTATATTCCAAACAACAGGTTGCCCAGCACTGACTCCTGTGGAACACCACTGGTGACAGGTCTACTGATTGAGTTAAAGTCCCCAACATTGACTGAGTATGGTCTGTCGGTGAGCCATTTAGCAACCCACCTGACGACATAAGGGTTGATACTCAACTGGGAGACTTTATCAATGATGCCCAAATGTGGAACTGTGTCAAAGGCCTTGGCTAAGTCAAAGTAGGCTGTATGCACAGATTTGCCTTCTTCTAATGCTCTGGTAATGTTTTTGAAGAAGTCCACCTGGTTTAACAGGCATGACTTGCCTTTAACAAAACCAAACTGTTTTGGGTCAAGGATTTGGAGATCACCTATATCCTTATTTATAAGATCCATGACAATTTGATCCATGGCCTTAGAGATAAGGCTAGTTAAGCTTATGGGTTTGTAGTTCCCATGGTCTGTTGCTTTACCTCCTTTATGAAGGAGATGATGGTTGCTGTTTTCCATTCATCAGGGACAAAACAATAGAGTACATAATGGAGTTGATAACTCACGTTTTACACTATTTAAAATGCAACCTGGGATGTCATTCAGTCCCATAGAGGCTGTGTTTTTGGCCTTGAAGAGAGCATTAATAACTTGCTCTTTAGAGATGCAAGGTGGGGGTGATGTAGAGGGGAATGCTTTGTGTAATGTTTGGAGGGGACATGGTTAGATATTTTCACAGGATCAGTGTGTGTGATGCCATCCACAGCTAGTTCAGCACATGTCTGGGTCCTACCTTTTAGGTTACGGATATAGCCGAAGAATGCCTTATTGTTATCCTTAGCTATGGTTGCTAATTTTTTTTGAAGTTGTCGAGGATTTTACAAGTTGTCTTATTTGTTTGTTCAAGCAGAGGAGGATGTTCTTCCCATGCTGGGCTCTCTTTTTTATTCTTAGACAGCACCTTCTTACTTTTGTTGCATAATGTATTAATGTTAAATGTCAACCAGGGAAGCTTGTTTTTTCTTGAGAATCTTGTTTTGATCCAATCAGGTACAGCAGTGTCAATACATTTGTATAAGAGATTGCACAGGGCATTTGTGTATACCTTAGTATAGTTGTCAATGCTATCTCTGGGAACAGGAGCTTGGAAGTTATTTATGCCATCCCTTAGGAGGATATATTTAGCTTTGGTGAAATTTTTTAGCCTGATTTCACCTAAGAGGGGTTCAAGTGTTATAGCTACTTCAAATGTGACTGATTTGTGATCAGATTTAACCAGTGAGGGTCCTGTACTTGTTGTGGTACAACAGTCAACCATGTTGGTGAGGACCAGGTCGAAAGTATTTGACCCCCTTGAGGTGCTGTATACTATTTGTTACAGAGTATTAGTGTTAAAGTCCAGGAACCTTTGTATGAGCATGTTGGTACTCGTATAGGTTTCCCACTCAATGGAGGGATGGTTAAAATTGCCAGTGGCTAGAGTGTTTGGTTGTAATTTGGTTGATTCAAGTAGATCCAAATAAGCAGTGTAGGTATCCTGATTCATCAAAGAGGGCCTATAGCTAGATGACTTGAAGAGGGGGTCTTACCCACAGTTAGTTGAACTTGGAATAACTCCATGGAGTTTTTCTATCTAACCAGTCTAGAGGAGTATTTATAAGTGCAAACTTCTCCCCCCCACCACCAAAAGGGCAAATATCTATCCCAGCAGAGTGCTGCCCCCCTGACATCTCAGATGCTCAGGTAAGAGACGCCCTCTCCAAAGCAAAAAACACAGCATCAATGGGACCAGACGGTGCCCCAGGCTGCGTCCTACATGAACTCCAAGAAGAGCTAAACCCAAACATAAAAATACTGTTCAATCTCAGCCTTACCACAGGATATGTACCCAAAGAGTGGCGTACAGCAACAGTGGTCCCTCTCCTCAAAGGTGGTGCCTCAACGGATCCTGGAAACTATCGCCCCATAAGCCTGACTAGCTTGGTCTGCAAAGCTATGGAAAGGATCATAATGGACCTCATAAAAAAAGATATTGGGGACCTAGAGACACTGGATCCTACCCAGTTTGGCTTTGTTAAGGGCAGATCCTGCCACTTAAACCTGGTCAATTTCTTTGAAACAGTCACCAAGGTCATTGACGACGGGAAGGTGGTCCACACAGCCTACCTGGACCTCGCAAAAGCCTTCGATACAATACCCCACTCGGGCATTATAGATAAGCTCACCAGCTTAAATATAAACCCCTATGTCACTAGATGGGTTACAAACTGGCTCAAGGACAGAACCCACATGGTTAGAATTGCTGGAGCCATGTCAGACTCCAAACCAGTTACAAGTGGTGTCCCACAAAGCTCAGTCCTGGGACCTCTCCTGTTCGGTATATATTTCTCGGAGGTACAGGCCAACACAGAAGGACTGTGGCTGACCAAGTTCGCAGATGACTGCAAACTGGGCGCTATAATCGACTCTCCAGCCGACACAAGCATCCTCCAAAAGGGCCTCATAGAAACAGACAACTGGTGCCAGAGCCATGGCCTCAAGCTAAACGCCAAAAAGTGTATAGTCATCCCCTTTGGCAAAAACAAAGTGCCCACAAACTACCACATAGGTGGTAATCCATTAAGTACGGAAGAAGTAATTAGGGACCTGGAGACCCAAGTTGATAGCAATCTCTCATTTGACAACCACGTGGCCAAAGTGGTTAGAAAAACATTTTATATAGCCCACCTAATCATGAAGGGATTCACATCTAGATCAGGGGAGGTCATCGTGCCTCTTTACTCATCCCTCATCAGGCCCATAATTGAGTACAATGCCCCTTTTGGGATGTACCTTACCAGACACCTGCAGCAACTGGAAAGACCCCAAAAGTACCTCAGCAAGAGGATCAAAGGGCTCAAACAGATGCCATATGCTGCCCGGTTAAAGAAACTCCAGCTCTACTCAGTGGCATACCGCCTGCTCAGAGGCGATCTGTGCCTGACGTATAAAACCATGTCAAACCCAGATTTAATGGACATGCTGCACCTCAGAAAATCCAAATCACATCGAGCTACGCGCTCGAGAGACTTGAACCTCAGCACTGAAATAAATAGGACATGCTGGAGGGACAGATTCATAACCCAGAGACTCCCTTCACTCTGGAATAAAATCCCAGTCCAGGTTAGGCAGAGTCCCTCATTGACTCTCTTCAAGAGGAATCTTGATGAGTGGATGGGGGATCGTAGGTTTACCCTGGGTATCACTTCTGTGCCACTGTTAGACAGAGGCACAGTATACTAACCTCGAAAAAGGGCATAGCAAAATGAATTTAAAATGGGTGGCGAAAGCCAAACACACTCTGGCTAGGCTTATAAATGCCCTAGGGAAGATAGCCTAGTATGAACCTATGAACCTATGATGAAGATAGATACTCCTTCTCCTTTGGTTCTCACACATTCATTTTGCTGTCTGAAAGTTTGGAAGGGATTGTAGCCTTGCAAGTCAGGGTACTCTCTGTTGCCCTGAACCAAGTTTCTGTGACTGCCCAAATGTCAGCATCCTCCAGGGAGAGGAGTGCTTCCAGCGAGTGCAGTTTCTGATTTAAACTCCTAGTGTTTAGCAGCATAACCATTCATTTATTTATGAGTGATGTTTTCACGTTGGAAATTTTGTTCTTGAGACTTTGCATAAAAAAAGCACTATGAGGGAGGCAAGTGCCTTAGCCAGCAACTGAAAGCCTAGAGATGAGAGGTGAAGACCATCTCTGGCAAAGCAGCGTGGTCTATCAACCATGTCATCCCAGGCTGAGAGGAACTGGATCCCCATAGAATGACACTAGAAACTAAGCCAATTCTTGAAGTCAATGATTTTTTTGTTTATATTGTGGTATCATCCTATGTGAGTATAGAATGCTGCTCAAGGCTGACTTGGACACATATTCAAGGAGCTTAATCATGTCTCTCTTCATATAGTCCAGTGAAGTACATCCCATGTCATTCACACTAACATGAACTATGACAGAGTCATAACAGTGCTTGTTGTTGAGAGACTTGAGTGCCTGTGTGATCTGATGGATCCTGGCACCTGATAAACAGCTGACCATAACCTTTTCCTTGTCCAGCCTGGTGAGTGGGACATTTGTGTGTCTCACAATGGAGTCACCTATGGCTAAAAAATTTGGTTTAGATGTGCTTTGCCTTTGGAGCTTATTTGGTGAGACCCTAATGCTTGTGTTTTTTATGTGTACTGAGTGCTGTAGGTGCTGTATTAAGTGCAGCATATTTGTTTTTGGAAGGTCTCTGGTGTTTAGGTAGGTGCATGATGGTTTATGTGTTGAGTGTGTTGAGTGCATTGCTTGCAAAGGAGGTGTAGTATGTGAGCTAACAACTTGTTCAGTATTACTATTATGTGCATGACAGAGTAAGGATTCCAGATTGTTATTGTAGATGCATCTCTCACAAATTGTACTTGGGTGATTTAGGAGTAGAGGGGTGTCAGTGTACATGAGGCAGTTTTTTTGCCACAATGCCTTAGGATAATTATGCCAATCAGGCTGGTAGAAGAAATGGAAAGAAACTGATCATCCATAATGCTAGGTTAAATCCTGTTTTCACAGTGGGGAGATAAAATGGAGGGGTGTGGTATAACTGGGTGCTCTAAGCAGGGTCTATACTAATGGGGTGCTCTATAAAGGGTCTATACTAGCGGGGATTCTCTAAATGGTATGAGACTATTGTAGATTTGGTGGTTTTGGGACTGCTTAAGGGGAAAAAGCAGAGCTGAGCTGCTCTCTGAGCAGTTAAGCTCAATTTAAATACTTCTCGGCCAGATCACAGGCAGCTACTATAGGAAAATTTATCTACTGAATTTTTTGCATCTATAACCGCCAGTGGTTACTCCCCCAACTACGCAGAGTGCAACATGGTACATGGTGGTGCACTATGTGTAAACAGATGAACACAGCAGAACAGTGGCTAGTCGCCTAACTCTGTGGAGCTGTGTTAAAACAATTGTAGGACAGTGCAAACATGGGGCTTATCTAGCAACAGTGAGCACAATGAATTAAACACTTTGACCAATAAAAAAGCTCAAAACTGAGCCTTGTTTCAGCAACCTTCAATCAGATGACTCCTAATTGCACTCTCCTGCCACAAGGGTGCATGGGGGCCCTTTCCAAAAAAAGATAGCCTGCTTTAGTGCTCAGTTTAACAAACAAAACCAGATTCAGCAGGTCTGAATCTAGTCTATGCTACAGCAGACAAAAAGTGCAACAAATCAGCAAGAACAGTTTTAAAAAATCAGCAATATAACAAAAATACAGTTTAAAAGTGCAAAATACAGTACAAAATTGTACTTATGGTTAGCAGACAGATTCTTTGGATTGCACAGATGAATACGGCAGAGCAGTGGCTAGTTGCCTGACTCTGTGGACTGTCATGTTTCACTGATGGCCATAATCAGACCATAATTCCAGATATTACAGTATATGCTTATATTGACTGCTGCAGTATTCTTAACAGATGGGATTCCCTGGGAAACCCAAACGTCCGGCCAGTTTACCAAAGACTACTTGTTGCTTTTAAAAGGTGCTCCGAATATCTCCCAAATGCTCCTTGCGTAACATAGGGCATAAACATGACATTCAGGCCTACCATAATCAGAACTTCTTTGCTTCCACTTTGAACATATCGTTTTACCATCAGACTGTTTACCTGCATCTGTTTTCTGCCAGTTGAATGCATTTTCATTCTCCAGTGACTGCTTATGGCTGTTTGCTGACTTCTATTGCAGTTGCAGATAAGTGCCCTGTTGGAGATTTTGTTTTTTCTTACTTTTTCTCTTGTGGTCCTTGGAGTTACTGCCATCCAAGAAGGGTAAATGCTAGTGTGGGAGACAGATTCCCCATAAAGACAGTCACAATAAGTGTCCTTTTTGTCTAGGAGCTTTTCATGACTATACGTTTTGATCTATTTGTCAGGTTTTCATTCCAAAAACCCTTTGTAGTTGACTTTCTTCCCTTTCCTTGTATCTTGAGAACCAGCATCTTAAGCTTCTCGCTAACGATACAATGGAAGGAATCTCCCACCCTCAGGATCAGCCATTAAGGAAGAAGAAGGTGAAAGGTATGACTGGAATCTTCCACTGTCCAACCTCTGCCAGGTGTTTCTCCTGAGATAGTTACAAACCCAGTTGCTCCCCCGGCTGTGTTGTGAGATTTCTCTGCCAAGACCGTGTCGGAGGCCGGTGAGGTTCCGGCTGGCAGAACATTCGAAGAGGCTTTGTAGATATCCATCTCAGATGTTCGGGGGGGAACCACTGTTGATTTTTTTCTGAGGGGCCTAGGGGAGTTCCTGAATTTTTGGTTGGGGAAGAAGTTCCTACTAAGATTCTCGACTGCTCTCCTGGGTCGAAGCCTCCTCAGTTTTTTGGAGGGGAAGTTCCCTAAAACAAAGAAACAAAAAATTTAAACATGTTTCTTCTGCTGCTAGGGATCCACAAAGTGAGTGCTAGGACTTCACTCAAGGGCTGTTTACTGCTTTAGTGTCCTTAAAACCTCCTCAGGGGGGTTTGGTTCCTGCTCCTCCTTGGTCCTCTACCCTCCTTAAAAGGCCTAGAGAAAAAGATTCTTCTGAGGATGAGTCAGATTCACATAATGAATCCCTGACTTATTCAACTCAAATTCTTTCTCCTTTAGACTAGAGGTCAGAGGAGGAGGAATCTATTAGTCCAGATGTTCCTTTTGAGGAAATTTCCTTTGGGGACACACTCTATAGGATGATGGATTTTATTAAGTGGGATTGTGCTCAGGTCTGTGATATCCATAAGAGGTACTATGAGTTGTTACAGTTAGAAACCCCTAAACCTGCAGTTTTTCCTCTTGTTTTGGCTGCTTTGCTGAATGCTTTTTCCAATGCCTCTCATGCACCTGATTCTCTGCCTCCTGCACTCATGAAGCCTGACATAGGGTACCTGAGGATTGTTCTTTTCTATATACATGTCCTGCTGCTGACCCCTTTGTCATGTATGTAGCCTCTGATAAGCCGCCTCAATTGCTTCCTTCACTCAAGTTATTGCTTCTGACTGACAAGGACAGCAGAACTATGGAAAGGCTGTGTAAGAAGGTTTACACTTCTACTACCCTAGCTTTTATGGCTATTAATTATCAGATCCATATGTCTAGGTATGTGTTGGCTCTTCTTTCTCAGGCCTGTCAACTTATTTTTGATTTTCTAGACTCCGAGGGTAAAATTTCTGTTCTTTCCTTGCAAGAGACTTCCACTCAAGTCATTCATTATTCTATTAAATATAGTTCTGATGCAGCAGATACCTCTTCTAGGGCTACTGTTTTTGGTTCAGTGATGAGGAGGTATTCTTGGCTTAGGCTTCAACCTCTACCTGATGATATTAAAGTTAAGTTGATGAATACTCCTCTGGATTGTAAACTTTTGTTTGGGGAAGCCGCTGCTGTTACTTTGTTTAAGTCTCTTCAGGATAAGGGTAAGGCCTAACAGGAGCACATGTGTTTGTTGCTCCTGTACCTAAATTTCAGAGAAACGACCCTGCTAAGCCTGCCATTGTTCACAGGCAATCTTGCCCTTTTCCTAAAGGTAGACTGCGTGGCAAACAGGCTCCTCCTGTTCAGGCTACTCGGTTTTCAGGGACTCCGAAGTTTTCCTTTCCAATCAAACCAGGTGCTGTATGACTCACTGTCTCTTCCCAGCCACATTCCTCTTTCTCTTCATGTATCTGTTTCTCTCTCTTTCTGTTTGGCTTCAGATCACTCAGGATTTTTGGGTTCTGTTGATTATTCGTCAAGGGTACTTCATGGTGTGGAAATCCCATTGTCCTTTTATGGGTATTCCTCAGCCTCCTCAGGAACAACTTCCCTTTTTCCCAGTGGTTCTTCAAAATCTCTTGACTCACGCTACTATTTAAAAGGTGCCTGTGTCCCAAAGAGGTGAAAGGTTCTACTCCAGACTGTTTATAATGCCCAGAAAAGAGGGCACTTGGAGATCTATTCTAGACCCTCTCTCATCTAAACACTTTTTCTAAAGGTACCTTCCTTTCAGATGCTGTCCCTTCAGATTCTGTTTCCTCTCTTGCTCCCTCAGGCCTATATGGTGTCTCTGGATCTCAAGGATGCTTATCTCCATATTCCGATCCATCCTCTTTTCAGGAAGTTTTTGTGTTCTCTGTTGCTTCCTGGCATTTTCAATTCTCTGTTTTTCCCTTTGACCTTTCAACTGCCCCACAGGTGTTCACCAAATGCCTTGTTCCTGTGATTGCTTTTTTCAGGCAGCGAGGATTCAAGTATTTCCTTACTTAGATGACCTGTTGATTCAGGCGTCCTTTTCAGAGACCCTTTTTCAAAATGTTCATTTTGCTGTTTCCCTTCTTCAGAGCCTGGGGTTCACTATAAATTTCAAAAAGCCTTCTCCGACTTCTACTCAGGATCATGTTTTTCTGGGTTACAGGATTCAGACTGTGCCAATGCTTGCATCCCTGCCCCTCCAAAGCTCATAACTCTCATTTCTTTCTTTCAAACTCTTCTTCCCCTGGCTTCTATTACCACAGGGAGTTTCTGAGAGCTCTGGGTTTTATAGCATACACCATTCTAATGCTCCCTCTGGCCAAACTTCACATGAGAAAATTTTACTGGTTTCTGAGGTCAGTGTGTCTCCAACATGCACATCCTCTAGACTTTGTCTTAGACAGAAACTTTACTCACTGGTGGATTCAGCGGTTGTCTCTGAATCCAGGTATACCTTTTCATCCACTTCTTCCCTCTCAGGAATCGTTCACAGACTTCAGACATGGGATGGGGGCAATATTTGGCTCCCTAAAAATACAGGAGATGTGATTGCCTCATCAGCAGGAGGACCACATCAATTTCAAAGAGATGAGAGCTCTTCTGTTGGCTCTTCAGACCTTTCATCCTCTTTTCTGTCCAGGGCCTCTCAAGGTATTCACAGACAATACCACAGTGATGTAATGTATCAACAATCAGGGAGGAACAACATCTTATCTTCTTTGCTGGTTGTCACTTATGTTATGCGATCTTGTTGTCAAGAATCAAGTGACTCTTCAGGCAGTTTATGTCCCTTCCAGAAAGAGTATTGTGGCAGACACTCTGAGCATGTCCTTAACTCAGTCCCACAAATGCAAATGGATGCTTCACAGTGATGTGTTTCTGGACATTATCCACCAGTGGAGTACTCCGCAAGTGGATCATTTTGCCTCCCCTCTGAACAGACAACTTCTTCTGTTTTATGCCAGAGTCCTAGGTCCTCTGGTGTGGAAGATGAACACCCTCTCATTTTCTTGGAAGGGGATGTTTCATTATGCATTCCCTCACCTTCCTCTCATTCCAATTCAACAGAACGCTCCCAAAATCTTGTTGGTGACACCCCTTTGGCTGCGACAACACTGGTTCCTTCTACTTCTGCATCTAGTCAGGGCCAGTCATCACAAGTTACCTCACAGGGTGGATCTAATCACACAAGACAAGGGATCTCTCATCCATCCCCACCTGTCCATGCTTTAAGTGACACTGTGGATGATAGGATTTTGATTCCTCACAGATACCTTTTTGCTGAGGACATGCTGCAAGTGCTGTAGGAGGCCAGAAAAACTACTACTAGGAAAGCCTACTTATCCAAATGGAAGAGGTTTTCTATTTAGTGTCTCTCTTGTTACCTGGACCCACTTACTGTGGATGTTACTTTGGTTCTCTCTTATTAGTGTGAGTTGCTCAATGCTGGTTTGACCTATTATTTTATTAAAGGACACATCAGCTATCTCTGCTTGTCTGCCTTTTTCTCCTCCTTTAGCTTCTAGATTTGAGGCTAAGCAATTTCTTAAAATCATCTTTAATATTAGACCTCCCTGCAATATCTAGGTCAGATGTAATGACTGTGGGCTATTAACAATGACAACATTCTCAGTAAATTTGTAGGTGTAGGGCCTTGTGGCAGAGATCCTGAAATATTGAGGTCATCTGTAGTGACCGCAGGCCATTAAACAATGACAGAATTCTCAGTAAACTTGTAGGTGTAGGGCCTTGTGACAGAGGTCCTGTAATATCGAGGTCTATACCGACCGCAGGCTATTAAACAATGACAAAATTCTCAGTAAACTTGTAGGTGCAGCACCTTGTGGCAGAGCTCCTGCAATATCAAGGTCAGATGTAGTGACCTCAGGCTATTAAACAATGACAAAGTTCTCAGCAAACTTGTAGGTGTAGGCCCTTGTGGCAGGGCTCCTGCAATATCAAGGTCAGACATAGTGATTACAAGCTCTGCTCTATAAAGGAAGACTGTTATCTGTCTGGAGCAACCAATGTGCAGGCACTGTGATGCTAAGTAATGCCCACACCCTGAACAGCCATCAAACATGTCTTTGCATCTAATAATACACCTAGGATTTTTTCAACATGACATTGCAAGTTATTTAATAGCAAGGTAACAAATCAAGAAAAAAATGCATGTTACTGATGAATGACTATACCATCAGCAATTGTGAAAAGTTGCCAGCAAGCACACTTGGTAAACAGAAATGCCATCACAGATTGCTACTTAGAATGGACTGGTATACAGTGCCTCACTTGATGCAACATTCTGCTTGCCTTGTGTGCTATTTGACTCCCCCCATTACACTAAAGCAAAAAAAGAGGTGTACTTGCAATAACTGGATAATGGAAATGGAGAAAGGCAATGCTTGCTTTTGATGCCTACTTTTCAATAATCTGTGTGGTGTCAATCCTAAGGAGGTGGAGCAGGCCATGAAATCCATGCTTCCTGTGCTATCAGAGCAGGCAGTTTCAAGAGAGTTGTAGTAGGTGGGGATGAGAGAGTTGTGGTTCAGTGCAATAAAGGGTTGGAAGAAAGGAGGAAGAAGAATAACTTTATCATTCTAAGTTCCACTGTAAAAAAACATAGTTTTATATGAAACTCAAGACCACCCCCTTCAAGGACACAGGGATGATGCCAGATACTTAAATGATAAAACAGCAGTATGTGGAAACTTTCAAACTCTGCTAGATTTCCGCCTTGACTGTGGTGATGACATTCTGAATCAACACACTGACTCTGCAAATAAAAATGCTATTTACAGATCCAAGATAATCCAGAATCAAATGATATCTGTTATTGTAAACATAATTCAAAAGGAAGTAATTACAGACATCAAGATGGCTGGTGAATGGTATTATGTAATGACTGATGAAGATGTGATATAAGTAATAACAAAGTGCTGTTTTTCTCTGTATTTTGTGAATGAACACTTCATCATACATGAAGATTTTGTTTGATACATTGATACCAGCAGTGATACTAGTGGTGAGAAAAGTTGCGGAGAAATCTTGCTACAGCTTGAAAATAATTGACCTTGGATCTACAGAAGATGAGAAACCAGTGTTCTAATAGAGCTGGCAATATGAGTGGGAAGTAAAAAGGTACAGGACCAAGGGCTGAAATACTGTATCCAAAGGCCTTGTCATTTTGATATGGGTCCCATTAGCTGAGCAGATACATAATAGCAGCCTGTGAGAATCCGCTGATTTGGAACAACTCAGGCTCAGCAGATAAGACTGTACAATTCTTTGAATACTCTTCCAAAAGAGAAGCTAGGAAACCATTTGAAATACTGGGACTCAGAATGACAGGTTCTGTAAGGTGGAGATTGAATGGCTGAAACTCTAGACTACGTATACTAAGTCTGAGATGGCCATTCCTCAGAATATTCCCTTATCTGTGAGGCATTGTGATCTTGGAATTGGCATATATAAGTTCAGAGGTGTGTGGGGCTTGCCCCTCCCTGCAAAAAAAAAAAAAAAAGTTTAAAGGAATAGGCTGATGTTTAAGATTCACTCTTCTGCATTTTTGGTCTTTTTTCAGCTTGCAGGGACTCAGCAATGCAGTTCTGACACTTCAACAGGGAGCTGAGAAGCTTTACTGCATGAAAACATTGCATGCTGTGATGTCAGCAAAGTTAAACTGCAGCATTATTGCCACACCAAATGAAGTGAATGATGTGATGCCTTTGAAGTCTTTAGTTCCTTGCACCATGCAAATGTCTGAACCTTGGAACAAATTGCTAAGCAGTCTACTTGGTATGAAGATACTGCACCAGCAAATGGCATGGTAATACTGCAAGTTTTGAATTCATGGCATATCTTGTTACCACAACAAAATATCTTCAATATTTTACAGAAAGGATCAGTGCTGGATGTGGTGAAGGCCATGAATTATGTCAGCCTTTCATAAGCTGCCCTGAAAGATGTGTGAGACAATATTGAAGAATATCATTCCATGTGGTACAAGGAAGCCATAACTCATGCATCAAAAAACTGGAGTCTGCCATGTAAGCCCATAACAACAACAAGGCAGATGACCAGAATTAATGTAGTAACAAAGAATCCTGAAGAATACTTCTGCAGGGCAGTGACCATTTCTTTTGTAGACATAATTTCAGAAATTGATGACAGGTTTTTCAAGCTGCAGTAGAGAGTTACACTTGCTCTACAGTTCATCCCAACAATAATGATGCAGGATCAGCAAAACTTTAATGTTAGATCATTGAACCTGAACTTCTAGGATAAACTGCATCAGCCTGTTAGCCTGCAAGTGGAACTGCACACTTGGTATGTTAACTGGAGACATTCTGATGTGCTTCCAGACAAAATTATTGATTCCATAAAAAGATGTAACCTAGGCCTGTTTCCAAACACATAGTGTTGAGTATTTGTAGAACATCCCTCATCACAAGCTGTGAATGTGAAAGAACTGTGACTTATGAAAGATGTACAAGACATGCACATGTTCTTCTATGACTAAAGAGAAACTGATTGCTGTGGCATTGATGTACGCACAGTGACAAAATTCCAGCAGCTGAGAACACTGTGCATGAATTTAGTAGGAGACATCCAAGAACTGAACTGCCTGATATTTTAAATTATAATGTTGACTAGGAGATGGCATGGGCAAGGACTAGCAATGAGTTCTGACGTAGCTTAATGTGAGCAATAACTGGGTCCACAGCTCATAAAGTGTCCAGTTACGATGAGTCCATAGTTTACAAAAGAAAACTTTGGTATCCTATAATTTTGGCTCTATAGTATATAAAGACTTTGGTGTGGAATGACATTGGGTCCACAGTTACAAACTGTAACTTCTGGTTTGCTGAGACTTTGGGTCCACAGCTCAAAACAATGTCTACGGTATGCAGTGACCTTGGATCCACAACTCACACACTGATTTTAGATCCACAGCTGAAAGATGTGTTTAGTGGATTGAATGTATACAGATATACTGAGTTGTATTACATCTAACTAGAGGCCCCTTTGTGCTATTGTATTTACATTTCCCTTTACTTTCCTCCATTATTTTGCTACATTACAGATAAAATTAATTCTGTACAGCATCTGTCCATGTTTTAGTCATAACTTAATTAATACAATAAGTTTACTATTTACTGCTTTTTTCAAATCAGTGTTTACCCTCAGTCCATTTCTGAACACAAGAGAAAATGAAGCAAGTTCCATTAAACCTGGGTTCTGCGGCGCTTTCCCCCCATTGCTTTCTACATTTCCAGCTCCTTTCTTCCCTTCTTGTGCTACATTAAAGTAAGTTTTTAATCCACAGCATTTTACTCATAGCTGAATTTGTGCAATTCTTTTCCGCAGATGTGCATGTCATGTTCTGTTCAGAGCTGAATTTGTGCTATAAGTTAACTGTTTTTGTGGAAATTAGTGTTAACTTCATCTCTTTAAACTTCTCAACAAGAAGAGAAAAGGAGGATTGAATTTTCTTTTACCCTAGGATGTGTAGAACTGAGTAATGAGTAGAATTTATGTTCAGGAATCAGTAGCTTTCGTGTCCTTATCTGTTCTGAATCCATTGCTGAGTATTGTTCCATTTTGGAGGCACATTTATATTTTAGACTTAAGGATGTAATAGTGCTAGGGTTATATGATATTTTACATTCACTTTTATATGCACACCATTAACAATGGTTATGCAACAATGTGTAGTATATTGTGTTTAATTATGTATCAGTTGTCAAGGCGCAACAAACAGATCTGTTTCAATATTTAACTCAGAACAGTACATGTTGCTACATGGTCTACTTATGGCATGTCAACATGAATGACTGTAAGATAAAATTTTTATTATCATTTATAGGCTATTTCAATGAAAGGTGATGCTAGCTAGTATAATGAATAAGCACATTTTAACTCTGTTGTTAGGATAGTGTGGTAAAAGTCAGTGCTCTGTGGTCCATGTTTAATGATGTATAAAATATTGAATGTAAAACACTATTTTTATTATAGCTTGTATGTTAATTCCATATAAGGTGATGCTACCATCATAAACTAGCAATGTATTTTGACTGTACTATGTAAAACATTTTAGTGTACAGGAATATTAATGCTGAATTAAATTTAATTTGCAATTGTATAGTTCCATAAGATTATTACAAATTAAATGAATTACATTGGTACACTTTTTCTCAATAACTTATCTTATGCATTAGTTAGTGTTACTTAGTAACATACCTCTCAAATTCTTTTCTTAAGAATTTTGGACATATCCACATGATGGCAGGACAAAGGCCCTAAATCAATTATACTTTTTAAATATTGTCTTAATTTGGCTCCCTATTGAAATGTTGGTACTCAAAATGGAGAGCAAATCTCAAAAAGCGCTCTTCTCCTTTAAACTTCTTTTTCTGTGGGGGAAACCCCCTGCACCCCCCTAATGTGAGGGCAAGTCTCCCATACTCCCTGAACATTTATATACAAACTCCAAGATCATCATACTTCAATAAAAAGGAATATTCTGAAAAATGACATCTCAGACTTAGAATATGTAATTCCATTTTTCAGCCATTTAGTCTCCGTATTTTGGGACTGTCTCTAGTGGGTCACAGCATTTCAAATGGTTACCCTTAATTTACTTAAAATTACTTGAATGATAGGTTTTGCATCAAGATGCATTTCTGAACAATAAAGAATTATGAAACTATAATGTTTGGTATTACTGACAGACTATAATCCACAGTAATTTACCAGAAAAAAACAAAAATGTTATAAGGGACAGGGAAAATGAGGCATTTTTATGAGGCATAATTTATGAGGCAGAGGATGGCGTAGTGGTGCAGCGTTTGCATTGTCACCTCACAGCAAGAGGTTCTCCGGTTTGATTCTTGGCTGGGTTACCTTCTGTGCGGATTCTGCATGTCCTCCCTGCATCCATGTGCGTTTCCTCCGGGTACTCCGGTTTCCTCCCACATCACAAAGACATACATCTGGAGTGTTGCTCCCAAGGCCTCTGCTGAAAATTGGCTTTGTTCCAAGTCGGACTTTCCCAGTAATCAAATGTTAAATAAATAAATAATATGGGGCAAAATCAGAAACAGTTGACATGTATGGTCTTTAGTTAGTAATAGTTCTGAGTCTGACAAAACAGTGCAGACAGACATGTACAGCTAAGGAAACACTATTTTGCACCCTGCATTGTATATGCTGCATTTATTACAAGAATTGGTTCCAATTTTCATTGTCACCTCTGAGTCACTTCTTAATTGGCTCTGAGAGCTAGGTCTTGCTTGGGTCTTCACAAATCCCAGGCTTGCTCACATGTAATTCTTGGTTCCCTATTACATCATCGAAGACACAAAATCTGGAATGCGTCTTCATCGAACTGAAAACAACGAAAATTTAAAAGAGCGAAAGGGCATATAAGCGATTTCTTTCCCTGGGAAAGAAATCACTTGGCCGTATCCGTTTCTTTGCCATTTCCCCCACTGTAGTGCAATCTTGGAGTTGGTATATTTAGTTAGGGGGGTGTGGGGGGCACAGTCCCCCACTTTGTTTTGTTTGTAGTGTTTTTTTTTATTGGGCCAAGCGATTTCTTTCACATGGAAAGAAATCACTTATATGCCCTTTTGCTCTTTCAAATATTTGTTGTTTTCAATTCAATGAAGATGCATTCGAGATTTTGCGTCCTTGATGATATAATAGGGACCCATAATTATTTAGTTGGTACAGGTGACTAAATCCATAGAATTAAGAAATGGAAAGGGGAGATTGAAAGTCTCTGAAACATATGTTATGTCTCTGCACCTGATTTAGGTCATTTGAACCTATTTGGCCCAACTGGGCCCTGCTCCATTAGTGGGCCCCCACATTAAGCTATGACAAGGTCATTGTATCTCATTGGGATCACAGGATTTGCCTGAGAGACACCACAGCAATGTGCAAGGTATTTTCTTAATTGTGGTACTTCTCTTGCAGTAACAATAAACCATGTTAGGAGAATGAACAACGTTCCAGTTTATGTCTCTTGTATTTCTCATATTGTTAGCTGCTCATAGTAGACAGTTGCTGCTGCTTAGTGCTTAATAGAATTTTCTTCTCAAAACTGAGATCAGATTAACCATCTAGTTTTGTGTATTGCTCTAGTTATTCATGTGGAAGATAAAAAGATCAGGTTTAATTTGCAGACTAATAGAGAGGTACTTTGTTTTCTTTTGTTTTTCTTGCTGTCATAGGGTGTATGATTGGTTGCTAATGAACACAATTATTAAAAATAACTACAACAGATAGTCTCTCCCAGTATGAAATCAAACACAAGAAAAAGATTAAAAAAGGACAGATACTGTGATGCAAGGTAACTTATGATCACAAAGACTTGTGACAGACAGGGCCGGATCCAGCACAAGAGAACCTAGGTAGCTGCCTAGGGCCCAGTGATGGTAAGGGGACCCATAACTCTTCAAAAATGTCTCACTCTCATCTGCAATTAACATTTAGCTGCAATTACAGTCTGGCTGTTCTGCTGCTCTGTCCCAACAATTACCACACAGCTGCTTTAGCTCCATAATGTCTTTCTCTCATTGGCTGTACATTTAAGCCAATGAGAGAAAGTCTTTCTGGAGACATTTTTGGGCCATGTGGGACTGCCATTTGTCAAGTGCTGTTTTTCTTTTCAAACTCAAGAATTTTGTTGTGCTCAGCTGTGGAAATGTGTATTATCAACTACTGTGGAATCATTCTGCTGCCATTTGAGCCATGTGGGATTACTTATTTGCTCTGTGCAGTGCTGTTTGAAATTCCAACAGCTCAGTTAATAATTTAGGTGAGATGAAAATCTTTGTACAACTTTGTATTTCCTCTTTACTCAAAGAAGCATCTATTTTCAGTTGTGCAAAATACACCATGTAAAATAAATAATAAATAAAGGACAATTTGCCAACATTGATATTGTCACTATGCATTCAATTTGAATATATTTCTGAAAGTGTGTATCTAAGAAATGTGACTGGCTTAAAGAATAACGGTGACAGTTTATTGTCTGTTAAGGAACTGACTTTGTTCTTATAAAAGATCCTGAATAGCAGGCTTATCTAATGTATGCTAAGAATACCACTTAATATGTACCTTCATAGGTTCATGTGTTCATAGGTGTATACTAGGCTAATGACCCCTAGGGCTCTTATAAGCCTAGCAGTGCAATCGAAATGTAACCCACAAATTTGGTTTATATAGGGGGGAGTGACTTACTGATGGCTTCTGTCCATCAGAGACAATAGGTGCCAGATCAGGAGAGAATTTCTGCTTACCATTCCATTGGTCCAAGTTGCACTTAAATAGGGATAGGGAGGAACTCTGCTTCACATGGATGGGGAGCCTGTTCCAGAGAATGAGAATTCTCTGCAAAACATATCTGTCTCTCCAACATGTCCTATTTATGTTGCAAGCAAAATTTAGGTCTTTTAATGTAGTAGTTCTGATGCTGTTTGTTTTGCAGGTATGCAAAAGTTTTATCAAAACAGGGTTCAGGGATGCCTTGTATGCCTGGCAAAGATCGCCTCTCAGAAGTCTGTATGATACCGAGTAAAGAGACAGAGCTTTGAGTCAATCAGTGTAGGACATTGTGTTTACTCTCTGTATTCTTTTTGTAAGGAACCTCTGTGGAAGTTCCAGTTGCTACATGTGTCCGGTCAGGTACATACTGAAGGGGGCATTATACTCTATGATGAGCCTGACAAGGGCTGAGTACAGTGGCATGATGACTTCTTTGGACCTATATGCCATGCCCTTGCTTATAAGTTGAGCAACATAGAAGGATTTTCTTACTTCTTTGGACACATGTTGGTCAAAGAATAGATTACAATCAGCATGAGTTCCCAGCATTCCTCTGAACTGTCAATACTTTCATAGAATGTTCAGAATTTTCCTCATATTTTTGGTCTGTTCCTCATAAAATTTGTGGTTTTCTGACAAATCACTGAGGATTGAAGTCACTAAGTAATGACATACATTTGAGTTTCAGAGTTCATATCCTTCAGAAAATACATGCTAATACAAATCCTGTTATTCTAGCAACATTGTAAGAGCAATATTAGAAATCTGTCACAATTTTTGAGTTTTTGTCCTTCCGTTATGTTACATTTTGTCCAGATTTCTTGTGCTAAAAGGTTGAGATGTATGGTTCCAAGATCCCTGACTAATGAATCAACTTTTGGGGTGTTTACTGATGATGTAGTTACCTGGTGTGTGTGACTTCCCAAAAGGCACTATAATGCATTTCTTGGTATTGAGTTTTAAGCCATGGCTTTGGCACCAAGCATTTGTCTGTGGCAGACCTTCCTGAAGGGTGTTCTCATCTTGGGGAGATTTAGTGACTGCTCCTAGTTTGCAATCATCTTTGAACTTGGTTAGCCAGAGGCCTTTGACATTGGCTTTAACATTCAAAAAGTAGATGCCATATAGGAGTGGGTCTAACACAGAGCCCTAGGAGACTCTTTTGGTGACTGACCTGTATGTGGAAATGGCCTCACCAATTCTAACCTCCTGGGTCCTTTCAGTGAGCCATCTAGCATATTATAGAGGGGTTTATACCTAGTTCTGTAAGTTTGTTGACAATACCCGAGTGGGGTATTGCCTTAGTGACCTTTTCAAAGAAGTTCAGCAGATTCAGTAAGCATGACTTTCCTTTGACAAAGCCAAACTGGGATGAATCCAGTGTCTGGAGGTCTCCTATGTCCTTGTTGATAATTTCCATGATTCTTTGCAGTTTCCAGGATCTGTTGAAGGTCCTCTCTTATGAAGGCAGATCACCATTGTAGGCCTCCATTCATGTAACAGAAAGCCTCTTTTAAGATTATAGTTAAATAATGACTCCAGGTCTCCTGATAAGTCTTATTTCAGACTATTCAGGAGGCATCCTGGGATGCTATTGGAGCCCACTGAAGCTGTATTATTGGCTGTAGTGAATGCAGCCAGTACATGTTCCATAGTTATAGTTGGAGGGGGTATGTCTGAAGGTATTACTGGAGGGGGGGGGGTTGGAACTGAATTTGGTGACTAACAAGTTCGCTGTATCTCCAGGCCTGGTGAATGTGGCAGCATTAGCCACCAGTTCAACACATTGCTGTGTACTGCTTTTGAAGTTTCTGACACAGCTGAAGAAGCCCTTATAACTATCTTTTACCTGAGAGGCTATCTTTACCTGAAAACTGATTTTGCTTGATCTACTTAGCCCTCTGAATTGCCCATTTAGTTTGGTGCGAGACTTTTTATCTCTATAGGAATTACCGTTCCTGAATTTTGTCAGAATTTTTCCTTTTGTTGTATATCCTGTTTAATTTGGGATGCCACCAGGGCAGTTTGGTTCTGAGGCTAGTCCTGAACTTACTTCTGTTAGGTACAGCAGCCACTGTGTAGCATATTGATATGGCTGAGTTTCTGACAGCAATTCAGCATAGGCTGCTATGTTGTCAGAGTTTGGAGGGGCACTGAATTTTGACAAAGCATCACTTAATAAAAGGTACTGTGCCTTGGAATAGCTCATAACTTTTCCTGTATTTACTGGGATTATAGTGTTGATTTTGATTTTGAAGGAGACAGCTTTATGATCAGACCTTACCAGGGAGGACGAAACACTGGGGTGGGGGTGGGGGAGGGGGAGTGCAGCATTCTACCACATTTGTGAGCATAAGGTCCAGTATGCTGGAGCCTCTAGTGGGTATATTCACTATTTGATTATGGGTGTTTGTATTTACGATGTCCAGGAATCTCTGTGTCAATAAATTTGAGGCTGTGTAGGATTCCCACGCTACAGAGATGTAATTAAAGTCTCCCATGAGTAGGATGTTAGGTTGGATGGTAAGTGTCTCCAGTAGGTCCAAGTATGCATTGTGAACTTCTTGGGACATGGAAGGTGACCTATAGCTTGCTAGGATATGGATTTTGTCTATGGTGATCTGCATGTGTAGGAACTCAAGCATGTCATCCTGTTTGACCAACCTAAAAGTATGCTTGGTATTGTTGATACTGAGCACTCCAACTTTAGCCCTTGTTTATGCAGCTATTTGGTCTAAAAGTGTGGAAGACATTGAAACATTGCAATACTGAGGTACTCTTTGCTGCTTTAAACCATGTCTAGGTAACTACACAGATGTCTGTATTTTTAAGTGTGAAGAGGGTTTGCAGAAAGTGATTTTTTTTATTTATGCTCCTGACATTGAGCAGTAAAACTTTAAGGTTCACTTGAGCTGATTTTGCTATATCAGTAGGATTTTTAAGTGTGTGGAGGGTTTGCAGGGATTGAAGTTTTTTTTTTTTTTTTTTTTTTATTTAGGCTCCTGACACTGAGCAGTAAAACCTTAAGGTTCAGTTGAGTTGATTTTGCTGTCGGTAGATTTGTCAACTTGGCATTTCCTAAAAAAGGACTATGGGGGTGTAAAACGTTTTATCGAGTATTTGAAAGCCTAGAAGGGAGATGTGCAGACCATCCTTGGCAAAGCAGCATGGTCTATTAACCATGTTCTCCCATGCTAACAAATATTGAATCTCCTTAGAATGACACCAGAAAGACAGACAGTTATTGAAATCAATCATTTTTTTGCTCATATTGTGGAATCATCCTCGGTGATGGCAATATGCTGCTCAGTGCTAGGTTCATACCACACTTGAGACACATAGTCTGAAAGCTCCTTAATGTTTCTCTTCATATAGTCCAGAGAAGTACATCTCAGGTCATTTACACCTACATGGACTAGGATGAAATCATACTGGTACTTGTGGCAAAATGACTTAAGTGCATGCATGATTTGGTGAATGCTAGCTCCAGATAAGCAACTAACAATAATCTTCTCCTTATTCTGCCTGGTTAACAGGGACTTAGTATATCTTACAGTGGAGTCCTCTATGACAAGAGTGCTGGGAAGTGTGTTTGCTTGCCTTAGGGACTTAGTGTTTGGGGTTCCACTGAGAGTGACAGTCTGTGTAGCATTAGCTCCTGTTTTTTCTGTGTGCCTTTAGGCTCGCTAGGCATAGCGTTGACAACTTGTGGTCTAGGCTATATTTGTTGTTTAGGAAGATTGCTTTTCAGTGCCTCAGTATATGTTAGTTTAGGTGTGTGTTGTGTGCTATGTCAGTTGGATATTGTGTATTTAGCTTACCTGTCAAGGGTAATACCTGGTATTCAAGCCTTCTTATCAGGCCAAAATAATACATTGCAAAATGTGGTGAGGGTCACTGTCAAGGTACAGGAATGATCTGCTCTTGCCTCCTCAGCTAATAATGCAAATGGTATAATTAATATAGTCCACAAAATGTTCTGACTACACACCAGTGCCACAGGTTAAGTGACCTAATAACAATTCTCAATGTTCACAAACAGATGTAAGAAAACGTTGCAAGAAATTCTGCTCTGATAGTAGTCATGGTGAGACGTATGATGCACCTTGAGAAAGGACTTAACCAGTAACTGTTCCTGTTTGCTTTTGGAACTCAAGTATATTTGTATTGCCAAACTGTGTGTGTGTGTGTGTGTGTGTGTGTGTGTGTGTGTGTGTGTGTGTGTGTGTGTGTGTGTGTGTGTGTGTGTGTGTGTGTGTGTGTGTGTGTGCGTGTGTGTGTGCGTGTGTGTGTGTGTGTGTGTGTGTGTGTGTGTGTGTGTGTGTGTGTGTGTGTGTGTGTGTGTGTTCCCTTAACTGAACAGACCTCATGCCACTGTTAAGTCACTGAGAATTATCTTATCAGTAATGCTATGTCAGTCTTTTTTAATTTCTCCAAGTCTTTTGGGCTTCTAATACCATGACGGGAATGGATCCCATTCATAAGTCAAAGTACAATTAAAGTTCATGAAATTAGTATTGTTTCAATCTTTGATGTCAGCCAGTAGTGCTCTTTGCAGCACCCATAATGTGCCCAGTAATGACTCCTTCTATAATTTGTATGGGGTTACATGGATTGGTAACATATCTAAATATGATTGTAGATTCTTTTTATAAGACCTGTTGCTCCTACTACTATAGGAACTGTCTGTGTATCCTTCTTCCACATTGCTCTCATTTCTGCCTATAAATCCTGGTATTTTATGACTTTGTGTCTCTCTCTGTACGCAAGACACTGTAGTCACTGGGCGTGGTGATTTCAATGATCAGTGCTACTTTTGTCTTCTTTTCTTGGACCACTATATCTGTTTTTTTAGCATCTGTCTTTTGAACTGTTGGTAATGGATGATCCCATGTGATGTAGACTTCTTCATTTTCTGTGATGCTTTGTGGCTTACGTTTCCAGTGTCTTTTGGTCACTTTGATACCATAATTTTTGCACAATCCCCAGTGCAACAGTTTCACCACATTATTATGCCTTTCAGTATACAGTCCTTCCACCATTAGTATGTTGCAACCAGCAATGAGGTATGCAACTGTTTCCAATTTGGTTTTACAAAACCTACATTTGTCTGTTTTTCCTACATGTTCAATGGACTTTATAAACCAACATGTATGCAGCCCACTATCTTGGGCCGCCAATATTAACCTTTCATCTCTTGGTTTGAATTTGCCTCTCCTTAACCATTCCTCTGTTTGTTCCTGATCAACATTTATTATTTATTATATTTATTTATTCCAGTTTGATAACCAGGGAGGTCCACTGGGCTCGGGGAGCCCGTTTTCAGTGAAGGCCCGGGGAGAAAAGCTCCAACAATACATAGTTACATGAGTAATTACTAAGAATCTTTGCATTACTGACAAATAAACATGAGGTTCTTCCAGAAGTTTTCTATACTTGCAATTATATTTATGCTTCTTCAACATTTCTTGCCTTCTCATCTGATCCTTCACCTTATATTCTTTCTTTTGTTTTTTGGCACATTCAGTTGCTGCCTGATTTTTATCTACTTCTGGTTTGATTTCCATTCCTGCTTGATGCAGATAAGCTTCTGCTAGATTAAGCAGACAGGTCATCTTAGATTTATTCTCCTCATGTTTCAAAACTTTCACTACATTTGGGTCTTGTGAGGTCAGCAGATATGTGTGGAGTACTACGATTGCAGATCTATACATATAATCAATTTCAAGGAGACCCATCCCTCCTTCGGAACACGGAATATATAATCTTGGTATGCACTGATTTTTATAAATCATTTGGTGAGCATGAACCATCCTTCTTGTTTTCCTATCTAATCTATCCAACATGGTTTGGGGCCAGTCAGTCAATCCAAAACTTTTAAGTTAGGACAGGAAGAGCAAATTGGTTTATAGCTTCGATTTTGTTCCTAGATGTCAGTGCTGTTTTTAGGATTAATTTAAGTCTTCTGAAATATCCCTTACTAGGTTTTATTTGCATTTGTTCATGTTTTATTGTTGATCCTTCATCAATTCCCAAGTATTTATATACCCCTTCTTTCTCTTGTCCCAAACTGATATTTTCCTGGTGCTGCAATTTTCCTGCTTTAAAGGTTGCTTTTGCACATTTATCAAGACCAAATGACATTCTTATATTATCTGAAAAAGTTTTAACAACTTGCAGTTGTGCTTTAAGTTCCTCATCTGATGAGCTATACAGTTTTAAATCATTGACAAAGAGAAAGTGAGAAGTCTTTACGCTTTGTTGTTTTCTAGAAGCCAGATTATAGCCATGGCCTAAGCTGTTGAGTAAACAGCATAATGGATTAAGGGCAAGGCAGAGTAGTAACGGTGACTGAGAGTCACCTAAGAATATCCCTCTTTGAATTTTTATCACTGGTATAACAATTTGTCCTTTATCATGGCTTAATTGCAAAGTGGTCTGCACTCTTTCATGGTCACTGTAATGCAATCGATCAGTGTGGGGTGTATCTTATACATTTTTAAGCACCCTGTTATTCATGAATGAAGGATACTATCAAATGCTTTTTTGTAGTCAATCCATGCCATACTTAGATTCTTCCCCTTTTTACAGTTCTCCACCATGACTTTATTTAACAACAAATGATCCTTTGTTCCATATGACTTTCTTTTATTGCCCTTTTGTTCTACTGCCATAATTGAGTTTTCTTCTAAATGACTATAAACTTTGTCAGCATCAGTTCCCGTGTATAGTGTATATGTCGTTGGAAGGCAAGTTATTGGTCTATAATTTTTAGGGTAGCTTGCAGGTTCACTCTTAAGTAGAAGCATTGTTTTTCCTGTTGTTAGCCGGGTTGGTGTCTGTTCTGGGTGCGCATATAAATAGTTCTTACTCATGGCTAAATCTTCGTGCAAAGATGTTAATACTTTTAACCAGAAGTTAGCTACTGCGTCTGGGCCTGGGGTTTTCCAATTAGAGGCTTTTCTTAACTTTGTTTCAATCTCTCTAACTGTTACTTCATCCCATTTCATATCCTGTACCTTTAAACGTTTTATTCTTTCTTTTACTTCTATCCATTTAGCATTTTTGTTATGTTCCACAGGATCTTCATAGACACTTCTCCAAAATGTATCTATTTCTTCTTTTTTTGGTGGTCTTTCAATACCTTTTACCTTATTTCCCAGTTCTCTATAAAACCTTTTTGGATCCTCAATAAGTTGCTTATTTTGCACGTTTCCTTTATATTTATCTTTGTATCTTATAAGTTTTTCCACCTGTGCTGAAATTTTTAGTTTATTATTTGCGATAGTGCATGATAGATCCTGGTGTGTTCTAATATTGCACATTGCTTTTATCACATCTATCTTTCTTAGTATTTTTGTTGATCTGTTCCCTCTTCTATAGTCTTCTGACAGTGACACTTCTTGTCTTAATTGTTTTAGAATTTTCAATGTCCGATATTTCCATGATGGTATTCGAGTTCTCTCTTCCTTTCCCTCACTACCCAGTGTTCTTGTGGTAGAACTTTATCAGTTAATAATTTAGCTGCACAGGAATATATCCTGTTTACTGCTATCACATGGATCTCTATGAACAGTCCTAATTACTGAGGTCATTTGTTTTATCAGACTTCTGACTTTTTGGGTTTTAACCTTCTGCAGTCTATTTCTTTCATTGATCTTGATATATCTGTCCTTGTCTATTAAATCAAGCAATTCGTCTCTTAGCTCATTTTCTTCCAAATGGAGGACACATCCCTTGTTTTCCATTTCCTGCGGGCATTCTGTAGAAAGTTCTATAGTGTCTTCCTGTGCCACAGTCTCATCAATTTCATCCTGTGCTTCCTGTTGCTCTATCATATGGAAATTCACTGGCCTATTACTCCTCAACATTGACTGTATCACAGTTTTGTTTTCCTATGCCAGCCATTAGAGTTTCATAATTATGATTCAGAAAATCTCTGCCTCATGTTATGCCCTGTCTTTTTTGTATGTTGGACAATCCATGAGCATAATCTCATTAAATAACTTGCTTAGAGACACGTAGTAGGCAAATGGAGGTAGAAAGATTCAAACCCTGTACCTTTGACTACAGAAGGCAGCTCATTAAGGGCATGGAGTCCTAAACCTCAGCACCAGCTGTCAGGCCTTCATTAAGTCACTGAATTCTTAATTTTCTGTTAAATCACTGAAGATTACAGTTAGTTAATAATTCCAATCATTAGACTCTCATAGTTCTAACTAATCAGAAAATGCATGTCCATACAACACATGTTGTTCTTTTAACTTTTTAAATGAATTAAAGTTGTCTGGCAGTTAAGGGTCTGAGCTATTAAACTGTTTTCTGTAGTCCAACGTACAGGGTTTGAATCATTCTGCCTCCATTTGTCTACTATGTGACTTTGAGCAAGTCTCTCAGACAATGTTCCTGGACCCCACTTGGAAAGGAACACTTTGTCCAAGAGGTTTACATGGTTAATATATACATAAAAGAAAATAATATTCAAAATGTATCCCTTTTTGGGCCTGCCGCAACCCATTATTTTTAGTTTTGTCCAGAATTCTTGAGCATAGAAGTTGAGATGTATTTTGGTCTGTTCCTTGTAAAATTTGTGGATTTCTGGCAAATTGTTGTGAATTGTAGTTACTAAATACAAACAAATGCTTTTTAATATGAAACTTGCTATTCTAACAACGTTCTAAGGCTATAAGAGAATTATTTAAAATCATGTGGTTGTGAATTATATTATGTTGGAGAAACAGTTAGATCTTTCAAAAAACACATACAGGAACATGTAAGAGATATTGCGAATGTAAAAATGGAAAGCCCTTTAGGGGCTCATTTTAAAATATATCACAACTCTAATCCAAGCTGCTTAAAAGCAACAGTTTTAGAACAAATAAAATTACAATTAGGTGAATTTAGAGAAATAAAGAATAAGTTGCTGTATAAAGAAACATTATTTATTTTAAAATATAACACAATGGAGCCATTTGGCTTAAACAAATAGTGCAACTGGAGGTTGGTAATTAGATCATTTGAATTAATTGAATGAAGCATTGTAAACAATTTGAATTAATTGAATGAAGCATTGTGTATAAATGGAGAATCTGTTTTAATTCTTATTACTCCCTGAAGGCTGTATGTGAAGCCGAAGCGGTAGGTTTATTACAGTGGAATTTCATTAGTATGCTTCTGTGACCGTTTTATTGTTGTTTTATTTTACTCTTGAAAATGTAGTTTTTTTTTTTTTTTTTTTTTTTTAATATTTAAAATCTGTTACTAATTTTTGGATTTGTTTCTGACTTTTGAACTAAGAGGTCAGGAGTGCGTGGGAGGTACAGTGAGTTGCACCATATGGTTCTCACAGCAGTGAGCTGAAATACTTCCTCTGTCATTATTTATGTAGTTCTTCATTCATCTGATTGCAAGCAAATATCTGAATGTAAGTAGTCAAGCAAGGGACTGTAACTGATAGTCACGTACGTGTGTGTGTGTGTGTGTGTGTGTGTGTGTGTGTGTGTGTGTGTGTGTGTGTGTGTGTGTGTGTGGTGTGTGTGTGTGTTGTGTGTGTGTGTGTAAACACTTAGTTCTTGCATATTGAAGTGGTTATGGTGCAAAGGAAGGGAATCATTGTAGTCAACAGGAGCATCATCATATGAACCATGTTATTTAGATGTGATCCTTAGTTTTGTTTTGTTGACTGGTGTGTGTGTGTTTATTATTTGGCTATGAATAAGTTGGGCAGTATAAAGTCATTGACTTACCATGAATGCATTTGTAATTTTACTTGATTTTTGCAGACACACAGGTGAGAAATGCTCTGTATTGGGCTACATGTCTTTGTCTGATATTTAGTGCAAATGCATATGCACTGTTAATGAGCTGCTTCCTGCAGTGCAGGCTTTGATTCTTTCAGCCTTTATTTGTCTAGTATGTGAGTCTGACCAAGTCACTTCTCTAGACATTGCCTTGGGTTGCCCCTAAAAAGAGACACTTGTGTCCAGTGGGCTGTCCCAAGCTGTTAGCAAATGTGTTATACATTTCATACATATGTATATACAAATATTGCAAGCACGGGCATTAATGCCCTTCTAGCCTGCCAATGTACCAAAACACTTGTTCCCATAATAAGTGTCCAGGCTGTTCTTAAAAATATCTAAACTAGTACTTGCTTTAATGTAATTTGGTAGTCTGTTCCATGCATCAGCTGCTTTCTCATAGAACCAATTAGTACACTTCTCATTCCTATAGAGTCTTCTACATGGGTTGTCTGATGATTCTCTAGTACTTTTTGATAACCCAAATATACCCAGAGATAGCTGTCTCTAAATGCCCTATATGCCTGAATAAGGTTTCTTCTTAGATATCTGTAAGAGACACTGTACAAGTTCAGATATTTTAGTCTTTCATAACAACTTAAATTTTCACATCCACGGATGCTCTTGGTATATTTCCGCTGTATTCTTTTTCATAGAAAGTTCATAATTCATAGCTAAGTATTATGCCACCTGCCTTTGCAGGCCACTTTAAGCCTAACCAATTTCACTGCAAAGGTGAGAATCGAAGCCTGTATCTTGTGCCTGTGAAGTAAACACCTTAGCCATTATGCCAACCCAACATTTTGAACTCTTGCACCTTTTAGATAGCTGGTAATTAATGCTTCAGCATATACTGTTGGCTATGAATTCCAGCAAGTCTCTTGTAGTATAATTGGTTGACAGATGCATTTCAATAACTGCAAATTTCAAAGGAAAAAGAGTTTAATATTGCTCATTCTGTTTTCAATGTGAGTGGTTTGTTTTTATTCACCTAATGGCTTTCCATGTTTTTATAAGAGTTTTAAATGAAATCCAAATCTCTGTGATCATTGTAAAAGCAACAGAAAAAAATGTATCTATATGACAAGTCTGATAAGTGTTTTTGTAATACCTTTATTAAAATATAGGCACATATAAGGCTCAAAAGAATCATTTCCTTAGCTACAGCAATTCGTTCCTCCAAATTTCCTGACAGAGTACTCTGTAAGGAATTTTATTAAATATGCCAACTTGTTATACTATGAAAAAACACATTCCCAGTTACCTCTTTGTTCTCCATCACATCTCCATCATTACCTCAGTGTCTGAGAAACAATTCTTTGATGTCTGCTTGGGATATAAAAAATATCTATGCAAACACTTCCAAGCAAAAATCCTAAACCTTCTGGACTTTGTTACAATACTTGGAAGCCATACAATACCCTCCCGTTGTTCCCTTACAAATTGTTTTTACAGTCTGTCTTCCCATTTTTTTCTAATCTCCTGTGACTGAATTTTTATAGTTATCATGCACTATTTATATGCCCTACTAATTATCCTCTTTTTACAATATCTTCTGTTCCATATTCAAATAAGAACTCTACCAAAGCAGGACTTTCACTTAGGGACTCCCTATCCTATTCTCTTTGCCTATACTCTGATATCAATCCCTGATAGGGAAAGCTGTCTCTAACCTCCAGTCTAAACTTCTTCTTGGCCTCATTCTATTACAGTTCCCGTCCAAGTCATTTGCTCTGTATAGCTTGGTTATTTTGCCAGTTTTCTCCAATAAATTCCAGTCCCCTCTTGCCTATTTTCTGTATCCCTACTTGCAAACATCCATACTGGCAAAATCTTTCTCTGTTCAAGTGTTAGCTTATTTCTTAGAATACTGTATAATGGTTATTATTCTCCTTGCATCCAAATTCCCACTCTGTCCTTATTTCTTGACCTCCCACCTGTTCATCATCATCGCTTTCCACTTTGAGTTTTAACATTCTGCTTGTGTTATCTATATGAGCCTTAACTGTGTATCTCTAGAACATCCCTTCAAATCAGGTAATCATAAACCACCTTGTTCTGCTGGGATGACCAACTTATTCCACTTAACTCTTGCTCTCTTTCCCTCTCAAATGAATTCCTTCATCTCTTTTTTAATCATTGTCCATAACTTTTCCTCTGGTTGATAAAAATATGCTTGACCTATATTAAAAACTAAAGGGATTAAAAACATTTTCACTGCTTGTATCTTACTATCCATACCCATAAACAAGAACTTCCAGTTTCTCACTTTTTGTATTATTGTTTGTTTAGTTTCTTCACACATATCCTTAGCTGCCATAGCCAAAGCCTTTTTAATCCATACTATATCTTCTCATATGCCCATAAATATAGGTATTGCTGAACCAAATCATGAGTGGGTATGCAATTTATGGGTATACCCTTTGTTTTATATTCATTTATTTTATATCCTGAAAAGACTTAAAATGGTCTCAAAATGTTCCACAGCACTGTGGTGTCCTTTTCTGGATTTATCAAGTACAACATAGTCATCTGGAGATAAAGCCAACATTTCTTAATTACCATACCAATTATATCCTTGAATTTCTGAGTCCCTTATTTTCTTCACCACTGGCTCTAAATATAAAACAAACGACAAAAGGGAAAGAGTACACCCCTGCTTTGTTCCTCTGTTTAAACACAACTTATTGGAGTGGAACCCTTCCACTTTATTTGTTGCCTCTTATCCATCATGTATCCTCCTAATAGGTCTGATATGGAAATTAGGGAGAGACAACCAAGTAATAGGATACTGGTACAGCTGGATGGATGAGTGGTGGATTGCCTTGCCTAGGGTCCCATTTGACCATAATCTGGTTGTGGTCACAGAATGTTATACATTCAAAAGTATTGCAGAGAAATGCTTTCTACAGTCTTAGATATGAAAAAATAATTATAGAGAAGTGAAACATGATGTATGTCTGATGTACAGCAGGTGTCAGAAGTAGCCAGAAAAATTATTAACTTGTCTCAAAGTGAATAAACTCTAACAGAAACAGTCTGAATCATAAATGTATTGTGTGAATACTGTAGTTTCAGAATCACTTATGAAAGTGGGGAGACAAGAAAAAAGCTAAAGATAGGAAATGGTTTACCTGAATGTGAAAGACTTTTTTGGAGGGTGGAATTAACTATAGAAAGCTGAACAAACTGTGTGGGTTTTGCATGTTCTTCCAACATCCTTACTGGCTTCCTTAAGGCGTTCTTAGGTTTGTAGGTTCATAGTTAGGTACTAGATTATCTGCCCGAGGGCATTTATAAGCCCAGCCAGAGTGTGTCGGCTTTCACCGCCCCATTGATTAATTAACTGATCCTCTGTCAAGCAGAGCCAATGAAGTGATCCCAGGGGTGTATTTTCTGTTACCCATCCACTCGTCAAGGTTTCTCTTGAAGAGTGTTAGTGAGGGGCTTTGCTTTATGTAATTTAGAATTTTGTTGCAAAGCATGGGGAGTCTCTGTGACAGGAATCTATCCCTCCAGCATGTTCTATTTATTGTGGCGAGGTTTAGCTCACTAGAGTGCGTGACTCGCAGTGACTTGAATTTCTTTAGGTGGAGCATGTCCATCAATTCTGAGTTGGACATGGCTTTGTAAGTCAGGCAGAGATCATCTCTGAGTAAGCGATATGTCACTGAGTACAGCCGGAGTTTTTTCAGTTGGTCTGCAAAGGTCTTATGTTTGAGGCCAGTAATCCTCTTGGTGAGGTACTTTTGTGGTCTTTCCAGCTGTTGGAAGTGTCTTGTGAGGTACATCCCAAATGGGGCATTGTATTCTATGATGGGGCTAATGAGTGTCGAGTAGAGGGACACTATAACCTCTTTATTTCTAGATGCGAACCCTTTAGTAATTAGATGGGCCACATAGAAGGATTTCCTAACTTTTTGGCAATATGATTGTCAAAGGAGAGATTACTATCTACCTGGGACCCCAGATCTCTTATTACCTCTTCTGTATTAAGGGGGCTGCCACCTATGTGGTAATTCATGGGTGTTTTGTTTTTCCCAAATGGGATGACTATGCATTTTTTGGCATTTAGCTTGAGGCCATGACTTTGACACCAGGTGTCCGTCTCAGTAAGGCCCTTTTGAAGGATGTCCGTGTCAGCCGGAGAGTCAATTATGGCTCCCAGTTTGCAGTCATCGGTGAACTTGGTTAGCCATAGTCCTCCTGTGGTTGCCTCTACTTCTGAGAAGTATATGCCGAACAGTAGGGGTTCCTGGACCGAGCCTTGCAGGACACCACTTGTGACTGGTTTAGAGTCGGACCTGGAGCCCGCTATTCTTACCGTGTGAGTTCTGTCTGTAAGCCAGTTGGCAAACCATCTCATGACATAGAGGTTTATGTTCAGGCTGGTGAGTTTTTCTGTAATACCCAAGTGGGGAATGGTGTCAAAAGCCTTGGCGAGGTCAAGGTAGGCTGTATGAACCACCTTTCCCTTGTCTATGGCCTTGGTGACTGTCTCGAAGAAGTCAACCAGGTTTAGTAGGCATTATCTGCCCTTAACAAAGCCAAACTGGGTCAGGTCAAGTGTTTGGAGGTTCCCAATGTCTTTGTTAACGGGTTCCATGATGATGCGCTCCATAGCCTTGCAGACCAGGCTAGTCAGGCATATGGGGCGATAGTTACCAGGGTCAGTTGTGGCCCCTCCTTTGTGGAGAGGAATAATCATTGTTGTGCACCATTCTATGGGCACGTAGCCTGTGGAGAGGCTGAGGTTGAACAGCGTGTTTCAGTAAGGGGTTAGTTCGTTCTGTAGTTCATGCAAGACGCAGCCTGGGACACCATCAGGTCCCATTGACACTGTGTTTTTGACTTTTTGAAAGGGCTGTTTTCACCTTTGCGTCTGTGATTTTTGGGACACTACACTTTTCCGGTATTGTTGTGGGCCCTTTTGGAGGTGAGAGGGGGGTGAAGTTTGCACTGAATCTATCTCCCAGGATGTTGGCAATATCAGTAGGTTCAGTATATTTTCTGCTATTTTGCACTAGTTCAGTGCATATCTGTGAGTTGCCACTTAGATTCTTAACATAGTTAAAGAAGGCTTTGTGGTTATCTATTGAATCCTTAGCTATTTTTCTTTCGAAGTTAGCCTTGGATGATTTCATGAGGGACCTTAGTTTCTTACTGATACTGATCAGGGATGTCTTTCCTTCTTGGGATTTGCTTTTTTTCTGAACTAGTTTCCTTCTTCTGTTGTATAGCCTGCTTATTGCAGCAGTCCACCAAACTGGTTTCCTTCTCTTAGAGGAGTGAGTCTTGGTTTTGCTAGGGATGGCACGATCCATACATACTTGTAGGTACTCATAGAGTGCATTTGTAAAGGTTTCTGCATCTTGGGCAGCATTATCCTTTAGTGTGAGGGCTTTGAAACTTACCACCTCTGTCTTAAGTAAGGTGAAGTTTGCTTTAGAAAGTTTTTTTACTGTGGTTTCCTTAGTTGGGGGTGGTGGTGGGGTGTGGACATCCAGAGTGATTAGTTTATGGTCTGATCTAACCAGTGACGGGTTGACCTCCGGTGTGGAACACCTGTTGCCCATGTTGGTGATGACCAGGTCCAGTATGTTTTCACCTCTGGTAGGGGAGCTTACCAGCTGATCCAGGGCATTTGAGTTGATGAATTCCAGGAAGCGCTGGGCCTGGGAATTTGTACTTGAGTAGTTTTCCCAGTGAATGGTAGGGTAATTGAAATCGCCCAATATCAGGGTGTTCGGTAGGACCTTCATGTTTTCTAGTGTCTCCAGAAAGGTGGAGTGGTGGTCCTGGGTCATGGAGGGTGATCTGTAGCAGGTTGCAATTTACATTGCAAATTTGCCCGATGTTAGTTGCACATGGATGATCTCAGAGATATCATGCTGCGCCACTAACCTGGAGGTGTAGGTATCCTTGATGAATATGGATACACCCCCTCCTTTTGTGTTTCGGTCCGTGTTCTGTGGCCAAAACGTGTGATATGAGTTGTAGCCCGGTAGTGCTGGGGTGCTCACTGGAGCCTTGAACCAGGTTTCAGTTACTGCACAGATGTTGACGTTCTCCATACTGAGGAGTGCTTCGAGCGTGTGCATTTTGAGATTTAAACTCCTGGCGTTGAGTAGCATAACCCTCAGTTTTTTGTTAATTGTGCTGTTTATGGAGGTGGGTTTGACTTTTGAGCCTTGCCTAAAAAAGGCACTATGGAGGCAGCAAGAGCCTTGGCCAGTATTCAAAAGCCTAGGGGTGACAGGTGCAAGCCATCTCTTGCGAAGCAACGTGGCTTGTCGAGCATGTCGTCCCAGGCTGACAGACACTGGATCCCCTTTGAATGACACCAGAAGCTTAGCCAGTTTTGAAATTGATCATTTTTTCTTTATACTGAGGTATCATTCTTGGTGAGGGCAGGATGCTACTCAGGGTCAGGGTCACACCAGCCATGATCAGAGAGCTCTTCCATGTCTCTTTTCATGTAGTCCAGGGAAGTACATCTCAGGTCATTCACACCAACATGAACAATGACAGAGTCATATTTGTACTTGTTGTGGAGTGACCTGAGTGCTTGTGTTATGTGGTGGATTCTGGCTCCTGGCAGGCAGCTAACAGTAACCTTCTGCTGGTCCAGCCTAGTGAGTGGGACGTCAGTGTGCCTGACTATAGAGTCACCTATTACTAGTGTGTTAGGTATGTTATTTTACCTTAAGGGCTGTGATTGTGTGGCACACTGATTTTGTGTTTTATGTGTTGTCTGGTTTGTGACGGGAAATGCAGGTTGTTTGGGTGTCTGCTTTGGAGGTCTCTGATGCTTTTGCAGGTTTTTATTTAGAGCCTTCGAGTATGATTTTGTGTATTTATGTGTATTTTTTGCCAGTGCTGTTTTAGTAGGTCTGTGTGTGGCTGGAGGTATGGTGCAAGTGTTAACCTTCTCTTGACTGTCTGTTCCAGTCCTGGGTGGAGACAGCTTAGCTTCCAGTTTGGCTGTATAATTGCATCTCTCACATATGTTAGTGCTTTGTGGTAGGAGGAGAGGGTTGTCTGTGTACATGAAGCAGTTGTAACATTGCCTCAGGATACCCAGATTCACCAGCTGGACTGGAGAGTGCACCTGAAGTTGCCCTTTGATCATGCCTGAATAGTAGGGTGAGCTGCTTAGTCACTTGGTTGGTGAGAGGTGAATAAAGAGCCTTGTCCTGCTGGGCAATCAGTGTCAGGGTATATTAGTGCTTGCTATTAGGTCTGAGCAAGTGCTGGACTGTAAGATGCTTTTTGAGTGCTTAGGTTGAGAGTTAGACTAGTTTCAAGGGAAAAACTGAAGAGGAGACTTAGTGGAGCCGGGAATAATTTAACCGTAGCTAACTAGCACTGCCCGGTGCACAAAACCGTGCAAATGCAGTTTTTATAGTAGGGAAATGAAAGAGATAGAAATTAGCCCAAAATGGCCAATAAACTACTTCTGGGCTGGAACCACTCCTCCAGGGACAGATAGTTAGCTCAAAGCTCCCCTCTCTCACAGGTGAACAGAGAAACTTTCTTCTATCCAAGTAAGGTATGGGCAACTCAGAAACTAGTATCACAGCCCTGAATTCAGCACTAGCCTGAAAACTGGACTATATTAGCTTAGAAAGGTGGGAAACAAGGAATTTTTTTTTTTTTTGAAAAGATAAGGCAAAAACAGTAAAAGATACACTTAAAACAGCTTTAAATGACTACAAACGATCAGAAAAGGCTATTGCATTTTAGTGTGTAGCCTACAACAGTTCAACAAATTACTTAAACAAAAAAAAAACTTTTTAAAAGTGCAGGCAGTCAAATAAGTATAATATGTGAAAAAAACAAGCTTTTAAATCACAATAAATGCTGGAAAATCTACATTTAGGTGGAAAATAGTTAAGTACAGCAAGAAAGTACAGAAAACTGATACTTAATGACTCCAAAGTCTCTCTTCTAAGCTAGAAGGCTTGTATCAGTTTAAGGCTTTCTAGTGCTACTCAGTAGGTTATTTACAGGAAAGATGGGAAACAAGCGCAGATGTGGTCTTTTAAATCAGAAAGTTGAAAGAGATGGGCAAACTGTCCAAATGGTCAATAAACTACAATTTCTGGGCCAAGAACCTCTCCTCTCATGGTAGACAGGCTGCCTAGTGCTTACCACTCCCAATGATAAGCTAGAAGGCTTCCCTCCAACACAGGAAGGCTTGGGGGGGCTCAGAAGCTTACAAAGAGTCCTGGATACAGCAAATCTGTACCTGGACTAGACTAGTTACAGGAAAGGCTGGGAACAAGTACAAACGTAGGCTTTTAAGCCAGCAAGTTGAAAGAGATGGAAAACTGCCCAAACGGCCTTATTTTCTCCTACCTGCTAAAACGTAATTCTTAGTGATTACTCTAAATTATTCCTACATGCATTCTTTACTGTTGCCTTTGTGGTCTGGTATATGATTAGAAAAGATTTGCATTCATCAGTTAACTTAACCAATTTGATATATAAATAAATAAAATACATTTTAGAAATAATTATAACTGAGGTGGTCTATGAGCAAGGCTGTCTGTATGGAGAGGCCTGAACTGATGATGATAATAATGATAACAATGATAAAAATAATAAGAATTTTATTAATAATAATGACAATAATAATAACAATTATAATAATAATTATAATAACAACAATAATATATTATTTTTTTGAGGATCTAGTAGGTTTTAGGGGGATATTTTGTGTGTGTGTGTGTGTGTGTGTGTGTGTGTGTGTGTGTGTGTGTGTGTGTGTGTGTGTGTGTGTGTGTGTGTGTGTGTGAATTTTTATTTGAGAGTTTTCAATAAAACAAAAAGTTCTGCAAGATACGAAATAGGCTTAAATGGAGATGACAAGAAACAGTTCTATAAAAGATTAACCTGCCAAACAGTGCAAGCATGTAACAGAAAAGCTGTAACTAGACACTTAACAAAAAGTTGTTATACATAAAAGGAAGTAATAATCTCTCAAGAATATGATTCTTTCTATAATGTCTTTAAACATTAATGGACTCACAGATAAATTCAAAAAAGAAAGAGTAATGTAATGAATTATATTATAAAATGTAGAGTGCAAACAGCTATGCTACAGGAGACAAACTTGGAAAGAACTGAACATGTGAATTTGATAAAGAAAGGTTTTTAGGATGGTTATTCAGCAGAATACCTGAGGCAAATGAAGAGAGGAGTACTTATATTAATTGCAAGAGGAGCTCCAATAGTAATAGAAGAGGAAATCAGACAATAATGGTAGATTTGCAGTACTAAGGGGCTACTGACAAGGGAAGAAGTTTACACTGGCATATATTTATATTCCACCAGAAACTACTATAATAGAGCTAAAGAAAATTCTGGGAGAAATAATTAGCTTTCAGCAAGGAATATTACTTATACGTGGGGACTGGAATTTGATTTGCAGTAGTGAAGATGTGTCTGAGTTGCCCAGAAAGGGAAATATAACAAAGAATGGTAGATTTTTAAAGAAATTTATGAAAATATTTGGCATGGAAGATGTGAATTCAGTACTAGGAATTCAGAGTGAATTTACATATTATTCCTCAAGATACAAGAACTGAGCAAGGCTATACAGAATTTACATTTCACAGGAACGTGTGCATTTAATTGAATGTCTTGATATGCATCCAATAACTATTTCAGATCATGCACCAATGTTGTTTTGTTGTTTGTCTTTTGGCTTTTTCCTGTTTAGGGGTCACCACAGTGAAACTCCAGTCTGCTAATGATTGGCAGTAGATTTTCACGAACGCCAAGGTGCCAGCTCAACGTTCAACCAAGGCACGCCTATTTACACATGTCTTTTGAACGCCCACCCAACCGCTGGGAGGACATGCAGACTCCACACAGAAGGCACTCCCCACACTCCAGCTGAGAATCGAATGGGAGAACCTCTTGCTGTGAGGCAACAACACTACCGCTGCACCACCGTGGATAACTAAAATAAAAACACAGGGTAGTGAAATAAAAATGAGACACTGGCACTTTCCCACTTATCTGTTGAAAAGAGAGGAATTTAAGGAATGGGTAGTGGAAATTATTCAGAAGCTATTAAAGGCAGAAACTTCTGAAAATATAGCTAGGTAGTGGGATAAAATTAAAATGGAACTTAAAAATAGGGTGGAAATAAAAGAAAATGAGATATGGTTAGGAAGTAACAAGAATTATTTAGAGGGATTGACAAATATTAAAGTATTACAAAATAGGGGGAATCTCACAGAACAGGAAGATAAGCAACTATACAATGCTAAACAGAAAATGAGGGACTGCCTTGATAATATGCATGAGTTTAGAAAGATTGCTGCTCAGCAACTGTTTTTTGATAATAACTCTAGAGCACAAAAACATTAGCACAGTGACTCAGACAACAGAAAGCAGAAAGGGCTGTCACCAAGCTTAGGAAGCCTATTACAGGGAAGATAACTAGGGATCTGTAGAAGTAATAAAAATATTTCAGAAATTGTATGAAAGTCTGTATAAAGCAGGGGAAATATGGAAAACAAGAAAAGGAATTAAATATGTCAAGGCTAGAGGGAGAGGAGGCTCAATTACTAACAGTTAGGATAGGAGGAGATGAGATAAAAATGGTGATGTATAGCCAATCTACAGGGAAGTCCCCTGGATTAGATGATATTCATGTGGAGTTTGGAAGCTAGGAGGGAAAAAACTGATAAAGATCTGGAAGGTTTTGTTTAACAGTATTTTAAGAGGAGGAGAAGTAACAACATCATTGAAGAAAGCAGTAGTAGCTGTACTACCTAAAGTGGGTAAAGATCCATCAGAGCCAGCTTCACAAAGGCCCATTTCAATACTAAATTATGATTATAAAGTATTTATGTCTATAGTGGCTAAAAGAATGGCAAAAGTGATGCCAAAATTGATAGACATGGCTCAGTGTGGTTTTGTGGAGAGGAGGCAAACATTTGACAACATAAACAGAACAGTGATGATCCAGCGGGAAGCAGAATGTAAGAAAATGCCACTGTTGCAGGTGGGTCTTGATGCAGAGAAAGACTTTGACAAGAGTAAGCTGGGATTTTATGAGTAGAGCAATGGAAGCATTTGCATTCCCTGATAAAATTATAAGGTTGATAGGATGATATATGATGGATCGGATGTGAACATTATAGTGGGTGGGGTTCTCTATGATAATCTTTGCTTGAGCATAGGAACCAGGCAGGGGTGTCCTCTCTTCCTTTTGTTATGTGCATTATATTTAGAACCACTCGCAAAGAAAATAAGAGACTCAGAAATTCAAGAACATAATTGGTGTGATAGTCAAGAAAAGCTGACTCTATTTGCAGATGACATTATTTTATACCTGATAAAACCAGAAAGAGACATTACAGTGTTGTGAACACATTGAGACAGTTGTAAACCTTTTTGGGATACAAAAATAATTTCTGTCTATAGACACTGAGCTGAGTGGAAGAGGGTCATTGACCACAACTCCGATCTGTGATATATAACAATAAGTATCCTGTTTTTTTTTTTTTTTTGCTTATTTTTACTAGTTATTGATTATTCTAGCCATTTATTGCACTTTTTGTCTGCTGCATACTTTTGACTGTATTTTATTGCTGTAAACTAGTCTGCACAGTTGTACTGAAATTGTCTGCCTTACAGGCCCTGATAAATAAGGTTTTTACTGTCACAAAGTTTGTAAAGCTTTTTTAACTAGTTTCAATGTGTGAAAGGTATTAACTGGAAATGTTCACCATTTGTTAATCATCTGTTTGCTTGTTCTGATTTCCTGCCAAGGAGTGTATCATATAACTGATTTGTTTGCAGTTAAAAGCATTCTCTAGAGTCTCCTTGCTTCTTCATCTGTTTAAAACTTTAATTTAGTGGCTCACTGCTATTTTTCTGCTGTGATAAACATTTATGTAGTGTTTTCTGCCTAAAACAGTGTAGCTAGTAGCTGTAGTATAGTTTTCCCACCCTCCTCCCCTGTTGGTCTCTTGTTCTTATACTTGGTGACTTTGCAGTTGCCCGCCCCTACTGTAAATTTGATCTGAGACACTACTCCCAGTCTAGCATCATTAGGTCATTCTATCTAATACAGAGAGAACATTTGAGAAAGCCAACCCACTTAGTTTTTTAACCATGAATTATCTTCTGTTCCTCCTTTCTCTCTTTCCACTTTATAAAAAAAAACACTTTTCTAGAATCTACCATTGCTAGAATCTCCTTGTGTTCTGACAGACTGTGCTTCTCAAAAATCTGGAAGTATAGAGCAGATAAGTATATTTTTTGCAGTTTTTAACTGTTCAGAGTTCTGCACTGTCTTAAGTTTTGCTTGACTGAATTATTTATATATTTGCTGGCATTGTTTTCTGATAGTCTAAGTGCCTTCATGTTGTTTTTTTTTTTCCTAATTTACTACTTTCTGCACTTGTTTTAGTCATTTTTTTTAATTTAACTGCATTAATTTAAACTGTATTTGCTTTAATATTGCTACACACTCAAGTGTGCTAACTTGCACTGCATTTGAATTGTTTTTACTGCTGTTTACTTCTGTTAAAAAAGTTCTAAGTTTGTTTCCCATCTTTCCTGTAACTAGTTTAGTCCAGATACAGATTTGCTGTATCCAGGACTGTTTGCCAGTTTCTGAGCGCCCCCCCCCCAGCCTTTCTGTGTTGGGGGAAGACTTCTAGTTTATCAGTGGGAATGGTAAGCACTAGGTAGCCTATCTAGCACAAGTGGAGTGGTTTCTGGCCCAGAAATTGTAGTTTATTGGCCGTTTGGGCAGTTTTTCCATCCCTTTCAACTTTCTGGTTTAAAAGCCCGCTTTTGTGCTTTCTTCCCACCTTTTCTGTAACTAGTCTAATCCAGATACAGATTTGCTAGCCTATCTACCACAAGAGGAGTGGTTTCTGCCCAGAAAATGTAGTTTACTGGCCATTTGGGCAGTTTTTCCATCCCTTTCAACTTTCTGGTTTTAAAAGCTCACATTTGTGCTTGTTTCCCACCTTTCCTGTAACAAGTCTAGACCTGATACAGATTTGCTGTATCCAGGACTGTTGTAAGCTTCTGAGCCCCCCAAGCCTTTCTGTGTTGGAGGGAAGCCTTCTAGCTTATCAGTGGGAGTGGTAAGCACTAGGTAGCCTATCTACCACAAGAAGAGTGGTTTCTGCCCAGAAATTGTAGTTTACTGGCCGTTTGGGCAGTTTTTCCATCCCTTTCAACTTTCAAGTTTTAAAAGCTCGCGTCTGTGCTTGTTTCCCACCTTTCATGTAACTAGTCTAGTCCTGATACAGATTTGCTATATCCAGGACTGTTTGTAAGCTTCTTAGCCCCCAACCCTGTGTTGGAGGGAAGCCTTCTAGCTTATCAGTAGGAGTAGTAAGCACTAGGTGGCCTATCTACCACAAGAAAAGTGGTTTCTGGGCCAGAAATTGTAGTTTATTGGCTGTTTGGGCAGTTTTTTTCCATCCCTTTCAACTTTCTGGTTTAAAAGCCCGTATTTGTGCGGGTTTGCACTTGTTTAAGCTCTGCTCAGTGGCGCCAAGCTGAGGTAAACTATTATTAGTGCCAGAAAGTCTGCTCTTCAGTTTTTCCTGTGGTTCTTGCTAGTTCTTTCTCTCTTGCACTTCAAATAGTCTAATTACTTTGCATTTCAACAGGTTTTTGTAGCAATTATTATAGCACACCTAAGTGCCATCAGCACTAGTCCTTCTTCATGGAAATAGCTCAAGTACTTTATAGTTATGACCACCCCTCCTGGCATGATTAAAGGGCAGTTTCCTGTGCTTTCTCCTATTAACCTGGTGCACTTGGGCATTCTGAGGCAGTGTAGCAACTGCCTCGTGTACACAGACAACATTCTCCTCTTTCCTTCCAACACTCAGACTTGTGAGAGATCACTTATATCACCAAATTGGAAGCTATGCACTCTCCAGCCAAGACCAGACTAGCTGGTCAAGAGGAGAAGGTCAACACCTGCACCACACCACATGGAACACATTGCCCTCTAGAACACCCACTGTCATAGCTCTCATATAAAAACACAACCACATACCCACCTTCATGGAGGCTCTCAATAGAAATTTACCCAAACAGCAGAGACGTCCAAGACAGAAATGCACTCGACCAGCACAACACAGCACAAACCACAGGGCACATAGTTCATCTCCACAGTGTGCCCCTCAACCTAAGCCCCTAAGGCTAAACACCTTGCCCAATACACTAATCATAGGTGACTCAGTAGTGAGGCACACAGATGTCCCATTCACTAGGTTGAATAAGGAGAAGGTAACAGTCAGCTGTGTATCAGGTGCCAGAATCTGATACATAACACACACACTCAGGTCACTCCACAACAAGTACAAGTATGACTCTGTCATTGTCCATGTGGGTGTGAATGACCTGAGATGCACCTCCCTGGACTACATGAAAAGAGACATGGTGGAGCTGTGGGATTATGTGGCCCAGGCAGGTATGACACTAGCCCTGAGCAGTATCCTACCATCACCCAGAATGATACCGCAGTACAAACAAAAAATGATTGACTTCAACAATTGGCTAAGTTTCTAGTGTCATTCTAAGGGGATCCAGTAGCTGTCTACTTGGGATGACATGATTGACAGACCTCGATGCTTTGCCAGAGATGGGCTGCATCTGTCGCCCCTGGGTTTATGGGTACTGGGTAAGGCTCTTGCCACCCCTATAGTGCCTTTTTAGGCGGTGTTCCAAAGACCAAATTACCACTGTAACACCTAAAAATAAATGCAATCTGGGGGTCATGTTGCTCAGTGCTAGAAGTCTAAATCTCAAGATGCACTCACTCGAAGCCCTCCTCAAAATGGAGAACACTGACATTTGTGGCTGTAACGGAGACCCAGTTTAAAGTGGCAGAAAGCACCTCTGCGCTACCAGGATATAACTCATTCCACACCTTTCAGCCCCAAAACATGGACCGAAGCTCCAAAGGTGGTGGTGTCTCCATATTCATAAAGGATATGCACACCTCCAGACTAGTAGCCCAGCATAACGCATCTGAGATACTTCAGGTACAACTAACACTGGGTAAGATGGCAATCCAGGTCATAGCCTGCTATAGGTCCACAACTATGTCCCTTGACTCTCACTCCATGTTCCTAAGCACCCTGGAATCTGTCAAGGTCCAACCCAACACTCATTCTAGGAGACTTCAACTACCCCTCCATCAACTGGGGAAACTACTCAAGCACCAGTACATTGGCCCAACGCTTCCTGGACTTCATCAATTCCAATGCCCTGGACCAGCTCATTCTAACCCCTCTAGAGGAAGCAACATCCTTGACCTGGTTATTACTAACATGGGTGACTGTTGCTTTACACCAATAGTCAATCCCTCCCTGGTCAGATCTGACCATAAGCTAATCACCATGGAAATCCACATGTCACCCACAGCCCCTGCAAAGATAACCACCTTGAAAAACTTCTCCAAAGCTGACTTTGGACTCCTAAAAACAGAGGTGGCTAACTTCATGGCACCCATGCCAATGGAAAATAGCTGCGTGACTACCAAATCATACACCAAGGTACTGTACGAACATGTACATAAATGTGAGGAACTAGCCATAACCAACAGAACTAAGATGCTGTCCTCCAAATAAAGGAAGCCAATCTGGTGGTCCCCAGCCATTAATAAACTCTACAACAGAAGGAAGAAACTGTTGCAGGAAAAGGCAAAGTCCCAAGACTGGAAAAACTCCCTTATTAGCCTCAACAAAAACTGAGATCCCTCATCAAATCCTCTAAAGCCAGCTATGAAGGTAGAATCACAGCAGACACTAAAAACAAGCACAAAGCCTTCTATAGTTATATCAAGAACCTCCACAGCAATACCCAGATTTGCTCTGAGTTACTGTACAATGGTACCTCCTATACTGAGCCAACAGATATTGCCAACATACTGGCTGACAGATTCAGTGCCAACCTTGCCCCTCTCTCCCCCCAAAGGACCAATCACAATACCGGAAGAATGCCAGGCACCCAGCATTACTGCACCACAGGTTAAAGCTCATTGTCCAAGGCCAAGAATACAGCTTCCATGGGACCCGATAACATCCCTGGCTGTGTTCTACATGAACTACAAAGTGAACTTGGACCACATCTGTGTGCCCTGTTCAGTCACAGCCTCACCTCAGGCTTTGTCCCTACCGAATGGTGCACTGCTACAGTCACCCCTCTCCATAAAGGGAGAGCGACTACAGAATCTGGGACTTATCGCCCCATTAGCCTGATGATTCTGATATGTAAAGCTATGGAGTGCATCATCATGGACCTGATTAACAAAGGTATAGGAAATCTCCAAACTCTGGACCCCACGCAGTTTGGCTTTGTGAAAGGGAGATCATGCCTGCTCAACCTGGTTGACTTATTTGAGTCAGTCACCAGGGCTGTGGATGAAGGTAAGGCAGTGCATACAGCCTATCTCAATCTGGCCAAGGCCTTTGACACCATTCCTTACTCAGGAATTGTTGATAAACTCACCAAACTAGCTATCAACCCCTATATCACTAGGTGGGTTGCACATTGGCTCACAGATAGAGCATACAGTGTGAAAGTAGCGAACTCCAAGTCAGACTGCCAACCAGTTACAAGTGGAGTCCAACAGGGATCGGTCCTGGGTCCTCTCCTGTTCGGCATCTACTTCTCAGAAGTCCAGGCCAACACAAAGGGATTCTGGCTGACCAAGTTCACAGATGACTGCAAGCTGGGAGCCATTATTAACTCCCCAAGTGATGCAAACATCCTACAGAAAGGTCTCACTGAGACCAAAGACTGGTGTCGAAACCATGGCCTTAAGCTTAATGCCAAAAAATGCGTCATCATCCCCTTTGGTAAAAACTGAGTTCCCACTAATTACCATATTGATGGGAGCCCACTGAACACAGAGGGCATTATAAGAGATCTGGGGACACAGGTTGACAACAACCTCTCCTTTGACCACCACATTGCCACTGTGGTCAGAAAGTCCTTCTATGTGGCACATCTCATTACCAAGGTTTTTGCATCCAGGAGGAAAGAGGTTATCATCTTTCTCTACTCTTCCCTCATTAGACCAATCATTGAGTATAATGCCCCATTTGGCATGTATCTCACTAGACACCTGCAACAGCTTGAGAGGCCACAGAAGTACATCACAAAGAGGATCCTGGGCATTAAACACATGTCCTACATGGACAGACTCAAAAGACTCCAGCTATTCTCTGTCTCATATCGCCTACTTAGAGGCAATCTCTGCTTGACTTATAAAGCCATGTCTGACCCAGCTCTGTTAGAAATGCTACGTCTAAAGAAATCCCAATCCCTCTGCACCACACGCTCCAGAGACCTCAACCTCATTACCATCATCAGCAGAACATGCTGGAGGGACAGGTTCCTCACCCAGAGACTGCCCATGCTCTGGAACAGACTTCCCATACATGTCAAGCAGAGCACTTTGCTGTCCCTCTTCAAGAGAAATCGTGATGAGTGGATGGGTAATAGAAAGTTCACCTCGGGGATCACTCCAGTGGCTCTACTTGATAGAGGCACTGGGAACTAACGTCGGGCGGCACAATGCCAGGGCACTTCTATGGGCTAGGCATGTAAAGGCTCCAGGGCCATTTGCCTAGTACACACCTATGAAACAAAAACAAAAGTAATAACAGTGAATTATGTACCCGCATATGAACTGGTAAAGCAATATCGATATTTATGGAAACACGATAAAATGAAGTATTTAGGAGTATGGATTAAAAGGGATACTAGTGTGGCAGCTAAAGATATGTGGGAAGAGACTAACAAAAGATAATACAAAAAGTGAAAAAATGGAAGCTCTGTTATATGGATATTAATAGTAAGATACAAGCAGATAAAATATTTTAGTCCCATTAGTCCTATAGACTGGTCAGGGATATTTTTATCAACCAGAGGAGTAGTTGTGGATAGCAATTAATAAAGACCTAAAGGAATTTATCTGGGAGGGGAAGATGGCAAGATTCAAGTGGGATATGTTTATTCTTCCAATAGAAAGGGCGGATTAGGATTATTCAAGTTGAAGGGGTATTTCAGAGCAACACAGTTAAGGCTCCTATACATAGCACAAACAAAAAGCTATAATTCAAAGTGGAAAGAGATGATGATGAAACGGTGGGGGGGGGGGCTCAAGTAACAGGGAGAGACTAGGATTTTAGATGCAGACCTTTAAGGAGAACAACAATAATCATACAGAATGCTATATTTATAAAATACCAGAAGGTCTTCTAAGAACTTAGCATACATGGGAATGGAGGAAGGAGATTCTGCCGATAGGGATGACTGCAATTAGGGATACAGATAATAGGCAAAAGGGGGCAGGAATGTATTGGAGAAAACTGGCAAAGGAACCAAGGTACTGGGAGCAAATAACTAGAGGGAAAGGTAATAGAATGGGAAGATGCCAAGAACTTATTTGAACTGCAGGCTAAAGATTGCCTTCTATATCAAGGATTGATATCAGAGTATAGGCAGAGAGAAAGAAGTATGGGGGTTCTAAATAAAAGACCAGCACTGGTATAATATTTAGTAGACTCTACAACAGAAGTTGCCATTAAGGAAGGAGTAATTAGTAGAGCATATACAGTGTTCTATGATAACTATAAGAATCAATTGGAGGAGGTTAGGAAGGACTGGGAAGAGAGATAAGATAAGTAATTCAAAAATAAACAATGGGGGGTTATATGTATGTCTCCCAAATATGCAACAAAATCTCAGAGATTTTGGATCTTTGCCTGGAAGTGCATACATAGGTATTTCTATACCTCAAGCAGACTTCAAAGAATTTTAGAATTTTTTCCTCAGGTTGACAGCAAATGTTGGAGGTGTGATGGGGCAGAAAGAGGTAATTGAGAACATATTTTCTGGGAGTGTAATGAAATAGTAGACTTTAAAGATTCCTTGCAGACTGCTCTGTTGGAGATGCTGGGTGAACAAGTTGGAGTGACTACGGAAATTATTTTTTTGAGCTATGATACAAACTCCAAATTGTCTAGCCATAGTAAGGTCTTGCTGAGTCTAATTATGATGGCTGCCAAAAAATCAATTACTAGAAAATGGAAATCAAAGTCTAAACCAACTTAACAGAATTAGTGAAAATAGTAACAGAGTTAAAACAGTTAAAAGTGTGATCTTTAGAAAAGGGTAGGAGCAAATTACATAGGAAAAAAATGGGAACTGTGGAATCGATACATGTAACATGGCAAATGTCATACATGATCATTTAATAAAGATGTTTCTTGTATATATAAAAAAAAACATTTTAGAGGTAGTTGAAGAGATTTGTATGGTTTTGTGGAAACACACTGACTTTAACAAGGTATGAAAATTAGTTGGGCAAAGGGCTTTAACAATTCAGAGTAGGTGCAGAAGGTGAATGGAACCCCATGATGGAAGATAGGGATGATAATAGATGAGAATGTATAACTGTTTTGCATACCGTTTTTGGCTCCATGTTCTCCCCACAACCATTAAGCCTAAGTCTATTATGACTGGCTCATTTCTCCTGCACTTTGGGCATTGAGTGTGACAGCTGGGAACTATGATAAGTCAGAAAATGTCATGGTATGCTTAGTATTGTCTGCAGCATATCCCAAAGTTTCTGGTGTGTTTGGAGGACATAACCTACAAAGATATTTTTTTATTTATTCTTTTTATTTAAAATTTGATAAATGGGTACAGCATTGATCCACCCGAATCATTTTCAGGCTAAGCTCAGGGGAAATACAACCAAAGAAACAATAACGTTTAATCAGTATCAATGCAAAGGTGGTAATGTAAGAGCAATAAAAGCACACAGACAAGTTAAAGTTAGGATAGTATGCAGCATAAATGAACACGATTATATATTGATGTGATACAAGAAGTTAGATAGTAAAACAGGTAAACATCAGGACCAGCGTTAGCAAACACAGGGGCCCCTCACATCCTCACATCTCCCCTATACCTGCCACACAGCTCTCTCTCCTTCTTGAACTTAAGACTATTTCAGATTAGATATCAAGAATGCATGTTATTACTATGCATTAAAATTAAAACAATATGCTTATTTATTAGCTTATTTTATTTATTTTACATTTGTTAACCCAGGTGTCTGACTGAGCCAAAAAGGCCCTTTTTCAGCAGAGGCCCGGGGAGAAAAACTCTACATAGAAAACTTACAGATACATTTAGGTATTTAGACATGGTCAGTATACATGCAAATTACAATAGACATGTTTTTACAGTGGTATGCAGCACATCAACAGTTACAGTGGAGAGAACAAACAAGAAAATATTAATTTAAAAATAAAGGTAATTAATAGATTTGTGGTGTACAGCTGAAATTTGGAACATATGCAGAATACATACATAGTACACAGGTACAGTATATACAGTGAACATTAGCCAGTGTTTGTGAGTAAGAATGAAAACTATTATCAAGTACTCTAGGTTTAGTATATGTACCTAGCCCGGGGAGCAGTCATAACACTGCTAACTTTGCTTGACATGTTGCCTAATAAGGTTTTTAAAGGAGACTTTGGACGATGTGTTTTGTATGCTAGTGGGGAGAGAGTTCCATTTTTTAGCCAATGAACTACTATATAGTGTGTCTCCAAAGTTATTGTAGCTGTTGGTGACTTCTAGTAGTAGTTTGCTTGATGATCTAAAAGGCCTTTTGGCCGAGTGATGTTGTACTAGGTTTTTGAGGGCAGGACACTTATTGGAGAGGTAATAGATAGAATGACAGAGACAGAGCTGATTGTAGGTTAGGAGGTTGGGCAGTTCAAGCCAGTGGAGCTGTCTCAAAGCAGTACAGTGATGAGTTCTATACAAGCAATTTGCAGCAAAGTGGGCAATTCTGTTATAGCAGGCTTCCATTTTGCTTAGTTCATTTTTGTTGTGATAGTCAGAATGGGAGATGCTTAGAGTAGGGTGGATAGAAGTTGGGAGCGAGCAGTGGCTGATCTTGTGTTGTTGGTAAGAAATGGTTTGATACGGTAGAGTGATCCCAGTTTGGCATGTACCTTTTTAATAGTTAAGTTGAGATGACTATCAAATTTTAGGTGGGAGTCTATAGTTATTCCCAATAGCTTAGCCTGTGCCACTGGAGCAATTGGAGTAGCATTTGTGGAGTAGATAGTGAATTGACTGTTATCAGTGTTTTTGTTAGAACTGGTTATAATCATAAGCTGAGTTTTCTTTGGACTGAGGATAAGTTGGGCTTTGGTAAGGTAGTTTTCAATGTCAGAGAATGCTAGTTGAGTTGTTTGCAGGACGGTGGGAATGTTTTGTGCAGCACAGATTAAGGTAGCATCATCTGCATACTGAATGATAGATGCATGCTGTGTGGAGGTATGGAGGTCATTTGTGAAGATTGTGAATAGTATTGGTCCTAAGATAGAACCCTGTGGGACTCCTATAGTTATGGGCAGCTGAGGAGAGAGAGAATTTTCCCATCTCACAGCTTGGTACTTGTCAGATAAGTAGCTTTGGAACCAGGTAAGAATGGAATTTGATAGGTGATATTGGTTTAGTTTGTTTAGCAGGATTTGGTGCGAGACTGTGTCAAATGCTTTGGATATATCCAAAAAAAGAGTTGACACCTACAGGCCTTCGTTTTTGAGACGGTTTACTGTGTCTGTGAAGCAGGGCAGGGCTGTAGTGGTACTATAGGCAGGTCTAAAACCATGTTGAGTAGGTGACAAGATGTTGCTGTCTAGGAGATATTTTAGCACCTGGGTATGGATGCATTTTTCTAGGATTCTGCCAGGGGGGAGAGTATAGCAATGGGTCTGTAGTTATTAAGTTCAGTGGAGGTCCCGCTTTTATGTATGGGTGCAACATAGGATATTTTCCAGAGTTTGGGCACATAGTTTTCAACAACTGATCTGTTTATGAGAGTGGAGATTGGGATAGCAATAGCATCTGGTGTGAGTTTCAAGAAATAGCTGGGGAGTAGGTCGGCTGCTGTTGATGAGGTTTTTAGTTTGGAGAGCATGCTTTTGATTGAAGTGGTGGAAACTGTTTTGAGGGTAAAGCTTGTATTAGTATTATTTGTGTTGGGGAGGATAGTGAGGTTGGAACTGTCCTGTGATACTAAGGATAGAATTGAGTTCACAAAGTGGGAGTTGAATTGTGTTTCGATGGGAACTTTAGTGTTGGGGTGGTTGGTTTGGGGGTAGCCTTTTGGGTGGGTTTTAGTAGCTGGTTTACATTTTTCCAAAATTGTTGGGGGTTGTGTTGGTATTTAGTTTGTAATGTCATGTAGTAGGATTTTTTGTCCAGTCTAATGCATTTTTTGCACAGTTGCGCAGTTCTTAGTACTTAGTTAGGCTTTGTGTTTCTTTGTTTTTTTGATAGTTTAGATTTTGTCATAATACTTGTTAAAACAGAAGTAAAACACTGGACTCCTCAGTGACTCCCAGAGGTAACATCTCCTGTAGTTCCTCCCTTAGAATCTGCTTAACTCACTCAGGCAAACTATAAGGGGTCTATTTGATGGACATCTGAGGCCTTCTGCCTATATGGTGCTTCATTAGCTAGATAGACCCTGACTTACTTGTAACCACGTCCTAAAACTGCTGTAGTTCAGCCTGAATCTTCTTAGACTGGGTAGGAGATAGCTGCATACTTCCCCTTTATCCCCACGTACTCTTTTTTTATATTTTTTCTCTTTTCTGTCTTTCTCATTCCCCTTCTTCCCCAAATTCAACTCATGCCTTACCATCCTTCACAACCTATTCCCAACAATTGCACATAGTGTAAATGCTTTATTCTTTATATATAATTTTCCTGAAAGAAACATTATACTATATCATGTTATAAGACTGTACATGTACTCTTTATGCTCATTTATGCTACATATTTTCCTGACTTATACCTTTCTGAATGCTTGCGGTTATATTACCATTGTTGTCTTGATGTTAATTAATGTTTGTTTCTTTGGTTATTTTCTGCTGTGCTGAGCCTGAAAATGGTCTAGGTGTATCAGTGTTCTTCCTTGGTTAACAAACTTAAATAAATAAATAACACACTCTAGCATCTTTTGGAGGTGCTGCATACAAGCAGACGTTGCTACTATGAGGCAGGCTTATTTTGAAGCATGAAACCTTATAAAATCTTCTGATTCATCACAGCTCCCAGCTCTTGCCTTCCATACCTAATGACATTGGATGCCAGGAAATACTGGATGAAGGAGTCCATAAGGCTGCACTTAATTGTTGTTCTTGCTAGAACAGGGTCCCACAAAAGAGCATGAAAAATTTCCAACCTCCATTATACATATTACCTCTTTTTTCCTTCACAAGCAATAAATAATCTCCTCCACTTTCTCTGAATGTTTGTAGCTCCTTACCCATTTAATTCTTATACCTTCTTACAGTCAATGTGTTTCTAAAAAAATACACAAACTTTTAAACTTCCTTAGAATGCTCAAAAATAACAATAGTAATAACCTCAGGCTTCTCCTCAGAAACATATCACCCTCTCTGTATAACTATTTCTGAAGGTTTATTTTTATTTATTTAATTATTTGTTAAACTGGGTAAGTGGACTAATATATGTAGATCTTTTCTAACTATATCCCTGGCCACAAGGGAAACAGTAAGGATTATATGGAAGGATAATGTATAGTACTCACTACAGATCTTATTTTAGAAGGTGGGAAGAAATCAGAATACCTTAGTGAAACTCACTGACTATAGAGAAAATTACAAAACTAACCCCCGGATTCAGCAAGCAGCCATGCAGGAATAAGTTATTCCTGCATAGCTGGGACCGTTCCTGTTCAGCACGGCAGCGTGCCATGCATATGTATGAAGGCACGCTGCCATGCTTTAAAATGTATACGATTCCGTGTACGAGTGCAGGGGGTGTGTCGGAGAGCAGAGCTCTCACAATACACACGCCCCCTGCACTCCAGAATTTCCGTTCGGCAATTTAAAACGAGCGAGAATACTCGTAATACCACCAAGTCATCAGGGTAAGAAATCTGGACAAAGCCATAAGGGGCAATCGTCCCTACCAAGCCAAAAGTTGACAGAATAACAGATTTAGCATAAGCACATAGCGCACACCTCCCAACTCGTCAGAGTAAGGAATGTGGACAAAGCCATAAGGGACAATTATCCCACAAAGCAGAAAGTTGATGGAATAACAGGTTCAGCATTAGCATGGATATTCTTAAGGGTACAAATAAAAAAACACATCAAATACATTTTTTTTATACGTGCAATAAAGTTTAAGCGTAGCTGCATGGGTGTGCCTGTTGCTTAGCTCAGCTAAAACGGCATGATAAATTAAAAAGCAATAGACATCCAGCATAAACATAAGTACAGTAGTGTAGCAGTTAGAGTGTACACCTTGTATGTAATCATTCATGGTTCAAGCCTCACCAAAGCCAATTCCATTGTAAACATTAGGATTTTAAATTTTTGCATATTTATGTACGAAGTAACTGATTTTTCTCAACCATAGTAGTGTATTAGGCCCAGATGTGAGGTGTCAGTGTAATAAAGTAGTGAAACCCCCATATAAACACAAGTGTCCCATACAGTATAGTCACACAAGAATAAATTAATCACAGCACATTGGGGGATGTCAGAGAAGGTAAATAAATCTATATTATGTAATGAATGATGAATCAATCCCATACAGGTGGTAGACTAATGTAATAAAACATAAGCAATGCAAAGCATTGCACAGTTATGTTGCCCGGGTGTAAACATTGTGTACATATGAATACTAAGCAATGGATAGCCCAGCTACATGGATTTACCCATTGGTAAGCAATGCTGAACCTGCCCCTTTAAGGACTATCCACTTTATCTAAGCATTTTTACCTGTAGCTTAGCTTTGCTCAGCATTTTCAAAACCTTCCAATCATGGCAGAGGGCGGGAAATTGGCCGTATTTAAACCCCACAGGCGGAAATACAGGTCATAACTGGTTGTAGCTCTCCACTGTAGGCAGTATGGCAGGTGTTGGAGAGGGCATGCGCTTCCAGGCGCAGTTCTGGGGCATACAGGAGTCCAAGGTCATGGTAGGACTCCTGGTGAAAAACCATGACATAAGACTGCTGCAGGACCAATACCAGGGCTCCCAATATAAAGCAGAAGCCTGGGAAAGTCTTGCCCGTGATCTCACCAGTGCCACTGGTATCCCTCGGACTGGTGAGCAGATCTGGCACCACTATGCCGACTTGAAACAGAGGAAGAGGGAGCTCTTGGAACAGTGGGTCCAAGAAGCAAGATACAGGTGAGATGTCCAGCAGTGTGTAAGTATTCATAGCAATAATTGTTTACCAAAATCCAGCCTGTGTATGTGATGGATAGGTATGCATAAATGTTTCTCTATTTTCATTACAGCTGCAGTTGACTAGGCTGTGAACCAAGAAACCCATGCCAGCAGGTTGCAAAGGCTGCGTCGCAAGGCTGGTGAGTAACAATCCTGCTTGTAGTAGTCATACCAAATAAATATAAAGGAGTAAAATGTCACCTTGCACTATTAAAATGTGTATGGTTTCCACTGAAAAAACCAAACAATATGACAGTAATAGTCCCATATATAGGTCATATTTAAATAAAAGTGTAACGGCCTGGCAATAAAGTTCTAAATCCTGGACTGGTTGTGTTTACTCTGGTATTGTATGGCCTCACGTGTTGCATTCACCAAGATCTGGTATGTGACTAGTACTGTTGTGTCAACTGTTTGTCACACTGTACTACATAAAAATTATATCTAGGAATGTCTGTATAAGAATGTTGTAATTACAAGGTCAGATTGTACAACCAAGAGAGACTTAGACAGAAAACACTGAATGAAGAGACAGCACTTTATAAATAGCTCACTCTGATGAAACAAACACAAATTGTTGCATTTTTAGCACACACAGCCATGGTTCAAATCCTGGGAGTGGCAGTAAGCTGTATGGATAATCATACCTCTCAAATGTACAGATTTCTGCAGAATGTTCAGATATTTGCCTCATATTTTGACCTTCTCCTCTATTTTCCTGGCAAATCACTGGGATGATCTCAGGATTGTATTCACTAAATAATGACATAAATTTCAGTTTCAGACTTCAGATCCTTCAGAAAATGTGTATTAAAACAAATCCTGTTACTCTAGCAACTTTCTAAATGTTTATAAGAGCAATATTTAAAATATGCCCCTATTTGTACCCTCAGTTTGTCAAGCTTTGTACAGATTGTTTGCATTAAGAGGTTGAGAGGTATGTGCAGAATTATAACTAGGAATCTAGGAATATGTGTAGAAACAGTCAGGTAGTGTTAACAAACATTCTCTACACAGGTCTACCAGGTAAGAGAAGTAAAATTTAGCTATAAGACAGTTGAAGTATACACTGTGTACAAACATACCACTGCCCAAATCAAGGACATAGGGTATTGTAATAATACCTGCAGAGTAATGAATAGAGCAGTGATCATTAAAGTTGTGAGTACCGCAAGGATATACAAGTTGTTAACTGACACCCCCCCCCACCATATCAGCAACAATAATGTAAACACACAAATCAATGGGTATATTTTACACCAAACCTACTGTTGGGACATATGTCCTATTGTTCAACAAATATTGAAATGTGTTTCCATAAATATTCCATGTTGAAATACTATCATTGGTGGCCTGTTGCTATCAACATAACCTGCATGCCATTGTAATGGCCACTGTGCTTCCATATATGCAAGTGTTCTGTTTGCTATGCAACTGTTCCAAATCTGTTGTTTTGGGTTAATGGGAATATCTCTGCATGCTGTTATAACTAATCCTGGATTGTGTTGACTATTACTAACCCACATATGTTTTAAAACTGTTAACACCATAGCACGTTTGGGAAGGCTGGTCCCAGTGGACCCACCTCTCTCACCTCATCGGCCATGGCACAGGGCCCCAACACATATGGAACCCACCCCGGGATCTCCTTGTCTGCTGGTCCTGCACTACCTTTGGGTGGAACCACCTCAGGGGATGGGGCTCGACCATCCCTGGGAGTGGGGGTGGACAGGATCCTGAAACCCGAAGTCAGGTCCGGGGTTTGGTGCTTAGTGAGCTCTGAAAGGAGTTTGGAGATCTGCTACGCTATCTTGAGGGCCTCGTGGTGCAATTAGAGGATCAGGCTGCCCCTCCTGTTCAGCCCCCAGCACAGCCACCTTTGGGGACGTGAGGGTGCAGTGGTGACTGCCCAAGGGTGGGGACCTCAGTCCCACTGTTTCCATTTGAGGCCTCATGGGCTTCGGATTTCCAAACACCCCTCCCTGTCCAAGGTGTTTACCCACCACATGTGTCATATACCACTGTATGCTGTCTTGTCTGTCTTCCTACCCAACCTACCTCTTCAAATATACCTACTATCCTTCCCCAACATCCCCTCTCACCTTAAAAAAAAGGGCAATCTGTTCCCCCCAAAAAAATGTCGACCCATACATAGCTGTCCATTTTACACACATGTCCACTGGTCACGTGTAATCTGGTCTAATTGGCTTCACAACACATTATTGTTGTCCTCACCCCTCTCTCGGGGTGTGAGTGTCCAAATATACCTCCAAATTCAGTATATATGCACAGCTGTTACTGTAGAAGAAATGGACAGCTATGGACCTTCCCTACACCCATCCTGCATATCAGTAACTACTTTTCCTATTGTCTTTTCCTCTGTGTGCCCCCTTTTTCACCACTTTCCTATCACCCCTTTTTTCTTTTCTTTTAAAGAAATTAGCACGGGGGTAAGCAGGAGTAAGCACTTTTAAGTAGCAGTAAGCGGGATTAAGTCTATTTGCATGAGCACTAAGCAATGCCTATAGAGATTAAACGCTTTTAAGGCTGTCTGTAAACATATTTAACCAGAAATTAGCATTGCTTACCACTGCGCAAACCTGCTTACAACTGCTTAAACGTGCCTTAATCACTATGTATCCAACAGCCTTGTTCTGCCCAGCAACAAAATAACCATCCCTTGCAAGTCTCAAATCCAGGACCCTGCACACCATATCCACAGCAAGTTACCACTAAGCCATCTGAGTTGTAGATATGTGTGATGTTTTCTCAAACATATCATACAGCACAGTCATTCAACAGTAGGGAAAATGTATTTATATATGCATATGTGTGTGTGTATGTGTGTGTGTGTGTGTGTGTGTGTGTGTGTGTGTGTGTGTGTGTGTGTGTATATATATATATATATATATATATATATATATATATATATATAGATATACGCACATATATATGTAGACATATATTTATATCTATATTTAATATATATATATATATATATATATATATATGTATATATATGTATATAGTGCATTCAGACATCGGATCCACACTCTGAACCTCTCAGTGCAAAACACCTGACTAAAGGCACTGTAAATGGGGGTGAAGGGGCCCAAAATAGGGACCTCTTGTAATTATTGCCATAAGGATTGTAGCATGGAAGCACTTTTTGTTTTGATAAAGTCTGTAACTGTGTCAGACGAAAGCGCTTACCTTACTTTACCTTGTGGATTTGTACTTTTGTGCACTTATTTTGTTGGGAATAAACCTCTGGATTTTTACATACTATTTGGGCTCATGACACTGGCTTGACTGGCGCTGAAGTGGTTTTATATGTTTCTGTTTTTTTGTTCTCTTTTTACACACTTGTTTTGTTTTGGTTTTTATTGGTGGAGCATTTGAGCCAGCGCCTTTCGAACTTTATCAATTGTTTTCATGTGTCATTATGGAGCCCTCCAACTCCTTGCACTCTCCTGTCAAAAACACTGGAGTGACTGTCTTGAACCAAGAAGGACCGACTAATAAGGATGACTACAGTATTGGGCATTTAGTTCAACTTATGATGCTCCAATACCAAAAATTGCAGAAAACGCATGATCACCTTCAACTTCGAGCATCCCAGGGACCGCAACTTGCTTCTGGGGGATTGACGGTTCCCATAGCTTATGGGTTGAATGTAGAAGCTACTTCTTTCACCCAACAAGTAATATTATCACCTTCTTTGAACAGTATCCCATATGGCCAACTGGGTGCAAACTGTTCTGAAATGGACAATCAACAGAAAACGCTCTTTGAACATTGGGTTCAAGAAGAGCCTGTTTTCTTTAATGACGAGAGACCTGTGAGACTGAGGGACACTCAACAACGACTCAAGGACTTTTAACTCAAAATGAGCAAGGTACGTAATTTACAGGTGGATAATGCGTACCTTGCAGAAAGTATTAGAGTTCAAAGAATACGCAAGGGTCTCCGGATGAGTAAATTTCCTAATGGGTTGGTGGTGGGACAACAGGAACTGGATGATTTACTTGCCATGTTCAATTGAACTTTTGCACTTTATTATTAAAGTTAACAACAATAAGATCAAAAATCTGTTAGACGAAGTTAACTTGTTGAATAATGAGATTTTGAATGATGAGAATTTTTTGCATTTTGAGAACAAGTACAATAATGTGTTTGTTAAAATTGAACAGCAGGTGAAGGACAATATTGCCAGGAAGCAGAAAAAAATTAAAAGGGACGAGTTAGAATATAGACAAAAGGAAGCCTACAAGCTTCCTAGGATTTATTTTGAAACAAATTTAGGGTTGAATCATGATGTTGGTGGTACTCATGACCTTGGTTTTGTTAATTTTGATCATGGAACGGACAATGATAATGCATACTTAGAACTTTTTAATGACGGAACTGAGGAAGTGTTTGAGCAGGAATACCTGCCCTTGCATAGGTCTGAAAGGTTCTTAAACAAAATAGGAACAGAACCAATTTTTTAGAAGGGGTCAACAGACCCCAAGGGGTATGACGTAGAGGGGGACAAGCAATTTTTGGAACAACAAGAATTACAACAGATATTAAACCCTGTGGGCCCTCAATATTTAATTGTATCTGGTTTTCAAGGTAAACCTTTAAGTTGGAAAGGTTTTAACATTTTTAACTACACTGAACAAATCATTACAGACCCTCTTTTTGCTTTATTTGAAAAGGTATTTAAATTTGTCCCAGCTAGGAAACCTGATGTGGCTGATGTATTGATAGAACTGAAACTTTATATTAGAAAGTTAAATTTTCAGCTTTCTTTTCAAAATAGTGATGAACAAGTCACCTTGCCCCATAATAGATTTAGAAAGAAAAGTCTTTTTAACTCACCTTTACACCCGACACTGGTTAATTTTGAAAGGATGTGTACTAGGGACATTACCCATGAATTTCATAATTATAGAGGAAAGATTTTTAACTTAAACAAAGAAGAAACTGAACTGCTGAGACACTTGAGGAGTCTTGATACCATTAGAATTATGAAACTAGATAAGGGGGAGTGGTGGTCCTGGTAGATACCTCAGATTATGTGAATGACATTTCCAACATATTGTTAGACCCTGAAAAATATGAGGTAAACTCCATTAATGAAATTAACATTTCACACAGGAGGTTACAGTTTTTTTCTGGAGGACAGTTTGTTACAAGGGGTTATCAATGAAGATCTTTTCAATTTTTGGCAGAATAAATTTCCCTTAATTCCTACTGTCTTTGGTATCCCTAGGGTCCACAAGAATGTGCAACACCCCCCTTACAGATCGATAGTGTCAGCTTACAAAAATTCCATATACTCTTTTGGAGTCTTTGTTGACCGGCTTTTGAAAGACTCACGACGTTCAATTGACTAAGTCCTTTCAGACTCATGGGATTTTCTATCTAGGGTAAAACAGGATTTTTACCATACATGTACTGTTTCTTTGACCATTGACATGGTCTATTTATTTAATTCCATCCCCCATGAAGCTGGGTAGGAATTTTTTTCATGAGGCATTGCTAGAATACACTAACTTGAGTTCTACCATGATTAATTTTGTCATGGAAATCATGGAATTGATTCTTTATAACAATTTTCTCACTTTTGAAAACAAATTTTATAGGCAACTTAAAGGAGTGGCCATGGGTCAAGCTGTGCCCCCACATACGCGAATTTAGTCATGACCATGTGGGAAAAAATATATATTTTTTAGGACATGGTTTAAGGAACAATGTCTTTTGTACTTGCGATACCTTGATGATATTTTTGTGTTGTGGAGTGGGAACCCTGGAAATGTGGATTACTTTGTTGAGTATATTAACGTTTGTGATTATTTTAAATTCACACACACGTTTAACACTATATCTATTGATTATTTAGACGATAATATTGTCATGGATGGATCTTTAGGCTCCTTTACCTCCAGGGTATATCGGAGGCCAACTTACTCAAACAGTTTTTTGAGTTTTAACAGTCAACACCCCTTTCATGTTAAAAGGAATATAGTCAGGAGACAAATGATTAGGGGAGCCAGAATGTATTCCACCTTGGAAAACTTTTAATGTGAACTTGGCAACTTATCCAACATGTTTTTAGTGAGGGGTTACCAGGAGAACTTGGTCCAAAGACTTGGTGCAGAAGTTTTATAAGGATGGGGCACCAAATTTATGCCTTTTTTAGGAAGGCCATTGCCTTCTAAGGAGCAGATTTTAGTAACTGACAGAAGTATTTTTTCTCATTCTATGGTTATACAGTTTGGTGACTTTGGTAACAAAGTGCAAAATAGTCTTTTAAAAAACTGGGTTATTCTGGACGCTAACAACGACCTTACAGATACCCTGGGGAATAAACCATTATTCTCTTATAAGGTGGGTCAAAATTTGAAATATTTATTTGAACACCCCTTAATTACATCTGGAAACATGAGGGGGGACAAGGAAATGTGGCAGGTGCAGTTTTTGCTCCTACATTTTGGAAGACACAGAGGTTCTGACAGGTAACCCTACACAAAACGTGAGGTTAGCTGATGTAATTGTAACACATCAGGGTTGGTATACATTAGTGTTTGCATTGGCTGCAATGTGTTTTACATTGGAAAGACCAAGATGGCTTTAACAAGAAGAGTTTATGAGCATTTATACACTTTTGAAACTCATAATAACAACAACTCCCTTTATAAACACTCACACATTTATACCAACTTTTTAGGTTACAAGTTTGGCATTTTGGATGTTATCAAATGTAATATCAGAGGGGGTAATTGGAGTAATGAGATGGAGAAATGTGAGTTGAGATGGCAACTCAAACTTAACGCTAACACATTTCCTGGCATTAATGAACATATTTCCTTGATGCCAGTTTTGAGAGAAAAAGCGAATGACTTATAAATTATTTTTAGGGAGCTTGTAGGGTTTATACCACGTTTATGCATTTTTTGTACTTTTTTTATATTGTATTTTTTACATTGCATTTTTCAATGTTTTTAAGGACAGTTCTAAGGTTAATTTGTATTGTCACTTTAAATTTTTAATTGAGGTACTTGAACCAATACTATTTAAGGATTGTGACATGGAAGCACTTTTGGTTTTGATAAAGTCTGTAATTGTGTCAGACGAAAGCACGTACATTAGTTTAGCTTGTGGATTTGTACTTTTCTGCACATATTTCGTTGGAAATAAACCTCTGGATTTTTATACACTATTTGGGCTCGTGACCTTGGATTGACTGGTTCTGAAGTGGTTTTCTATGTTTCTGTTTTTTTTCCCACTTTTACACACTTGTTTTGTTTTGATATGCATGTATATACATTTATTTATTTCCAGTTTGATAACCGGGGTGGTCCACTGGGCTCAAGGAGTCCATTTTCAGTGGAGGCCCGGGGAGAAAATCTCCAAAATTACAAAGATACAATAAAAATACAATAAAAATATGATAAAAAGTACAATGAAATACAGTTATGAATAATCCTAGTATTATATAATATTTTAAACAAAATTGCAAGATGACACAGTGAGATGTAGCAAAAAGATGTAGTGCAATAAGTGAAGTATAGGAGACTTAAGGATAGTTCATACAGAACATGCTTGGTAATGAAGATGGGTAGTGTAAAGTATGCAGAGTAGTAAGAATAAATACCTAAAGTGGAGGAAGGAGAGAGAGGCAGTTGAGTAGTGAAGCAAGAGGCAATTGTTTATTAGAAAGAAGAACATATGTGAGAAAAAGCAATAGGGGTAATACAAGGGGGATAGAGGGTAAAGTTAGTAGAAGAGGTTTGAACACAATTTATAGAATGTTAGAGTCATTAGTTAGGCAAATGTAATGTAGGTTTAGATGGAAGAAGTATATGGGGGAGAGAGTACAGAAAGAATGGTATGTATAGTATTTACACTATGAAAGAAATATCAAGGGGAAGCTGTTGGGCAGAATAGCAAGGTGAAGAAGTAGTTAATGAAGAACAAGTAGAAATGTGTTTAATAGGATTAGGGTGGGCAGAGAGCAATTCCATTTCCAATTTTGGGAGAGATGAGAATGGAGCTGGGATTTAAAGAGTTCAAGGTTATTGGAGATTCTCAGTGAGGGGGGAAGAGAGTTCCATTTTTTGCTAGGGAATAGGATAGCAGACACTGGCCAGCAGGACGTTTTGGTTTGTGAATAGCAAGTTGATTTTGTTGTGCAGATCTTAGGGGTCTGTGGGGAGAATAAGAAGGAAGGATGTATGCTAGAGCAGGGCATGCAGTAGGTTTAAAGATTAATTTGTGGGCTATATATAGATATGTATATATATATATATATATATATATATATATATATATATATATATATGTATCTATATATATATATATATATGTGTGTGTGTGTGTGTGTGTGTATATAGATATGTACGTATGTATATATATATATATATATATATATATATATATATATATATATATATATAATAAAATGTATATATGTGTGTGTATATATATATATATATATATATATATATATATATAAAATGTATATAAATATATATATATGTATATATATATATATATATATATATATATATATCTGAACATATATATATATATATATATATATATATATATATATATAGTGCTTTTGGACATCGGCTCCACACTCTGAACCTCTCACTGCAAAACATCTGACCAAAGGCACTGAAGGGGCCCAGAATAGGGACCTCTTGTAATTATTGCCATTATCCCTTCCTCCACATAGTAAGACGCTGTCCGGTTCGATTCTCAGCTAGAGCGTCTTCTGCGTGGAGCCATGCATGAATGGGTGTACCTTCATTGTAGGTTGTGTGTCAGGGCTGGTAACTCGGTACGTAAAACTCAACTACCAATCATTAGCAGACCGGAGTTCCACTGTGGCGACCCCTAACCGGGAAAGGCGGAAAGACACAAACAAACAAATCCCTTCCTCCACAGCTGAACTGTTCTGCCTTGCAACAAAGTAACCAGCCCTTGCACGACTTGAACCCAGGACCCTGCACAACATAGCCACAACAAGTTACCACTAAGCCATCTGAGCTGTAAGATGTTGGGATGATTTCTCTTAACATATCATGCAGAACAGTCAGTCTACCATAGGAAATGTACAATGTGGAAGCACTAAACATTCTAATGATACATACACACATACACACACACACACACACACATATATATATATATATATATATATATATATATACACACACACACACACACATACATATATAAATATATAAATATTTATAGATATATATAAAGAGAGTATATATAGAGGGTGCAGAGAATATCAATCAGCCATTATTCCTACAGTTGCCACCTTTTCAAATGGCCAGTGTTTGATTCTTTCCTATAAATGAGAATTATTACATGAAACATATATGCATACACAATGCAAAGAACATGACACCACACATAGTTTGCATACATATAAATGTTTATTTGTGTACTATTTCAGTTGTTTCTGCCATTTCTTATAGCATTTAGGTGTTTGAAATACATAACTGATTAATGCAACTCTCAAAGAAAATATATGATACAGTAATCTGCAAAACATGACATACTTTGCTGTCTAGGCTAAAGCCTTCAAGTAGTACAACAGTAAAAAACACACTTGCCTTGAAGATAAGAATTAATCAACACTTACAGATGTAGTTCAACAGCCTCCAATTACACTCTGTAGTCAACCCCCTAGGGAGAAAAGTATCAATTGTCACAATGTAAATGTATCCTTTACATAACAATGCTTAATTTAAAACGTCACTATCACACTGACAAACAGAACTGTGTGCAAGACAATAAGCTCTAGCCCACCACTGTTCCCATGGTGAAATGTATGAAAATGTACAGCCATATACCTTTATGTTTCTTATTACTGATATTCCTCACATGTTGTAACAGCCTAGGTTAAAAACATTTAATACCCCTCCCCCATAAAATGTCTTACAAGGGCATATAACAGTGTTCTCTATACACTGACCTCCAGACTGTACAGGGTCACACATGTTTTGTCCAGCTGTAGCCCTCATATATATGGACCCTACCCCACAACTTGTGTGGGAGTCCACAACATCACTGGAATGATAGCAGGAATGTCAGCACTAAATAATGATAGACCATACCTATCTACGTCTTACTGCATGACATCTAGACAAAGTCTGGTATATATGTGGAGGCCAGAGGCTGAAACACAGGGCCATATTTGAAATATTGCTGTTATACACTGTGAAAATTGCTGGTGTTACAGGATTGGTTGCAACATACCCTTACTCAGGGATATGAAGTCAGAAACACAAATGGATGTTGCCATATACTGATAGCAATCAACGGAGAGAATGCTACTGATATGTCAGGGATAAGATCTGTGTGGGGAACAGACAAAACATAATAGTCAGTCCTCTGGCCATCATGTGGATAGGCCCACATTCGAGAGCTATGCAGGCAGACTGCATTCCATGCAAAACTAGTATGTACACACAAACCCTGTAAAACTATCTGTATTCAATGCATATAACAGCAATACTCACACACTGTCCCAAGGCCTGGAACCTTATACAAACATGTAGTTGGCCTGTGTCCACAAGTCCTGTTGTAAGAGGTATTCCTTCATGCTGTCTGCAACACTGCTGCCCCCACACATGAAGGATGTCTTCCATACCGGAAAGGTAAAGGGACAATGCCCACATGATGTAGCTATTTATAGTAGTGAATTGCTGTGACATTGGCTATTGGAAGAACTACACAGCTGCCTGCATGCAATTAGCAAGTGGGGAACAACAATTGGTCTATTATACATGTTTGTATTGTAAATCTAGGATACCTATATAGGGCATGAGCATAGTAAATTACTGTTGCAGATGTGTGTGTTAAACTGCATGTGATATATCGAATTAATAACATTCATCTGTACAGTGTTCTTCTGGACAATATTCACAGTTGTGACCGATATCTGTAGTCACTTACACATGTACTTGTGTTATGGCAGCTATATTAATACTTTATCAAAATTGACTTCCCTGTTTTGTCACCCAGTGTTGTGGACCAATGACCAGAAGTCCTGGCATAACAGGTTGAGACGTATGATTGAGCTGCAAGACTGTAAATATAGTGTATTATAATGACATAGAACACAAATGTGTACCAGGTATCCCCTAAGCATGTGTATGTATGCGTATGTTCAGCTGAAAGGCACAGAAGTAATAACATGGGTCACAAGCAGTCCGGAAAATAGGATGTTCATGTTGCACATGGGAAGCCTTCTAGCTTATTTTTTTTTCTTATAACTAGCCAGTTTTCTAGTTTCAGCACTCAAATCTGTTTCTTTGATCTCAGCACTTGTTCAGAAAAAAAAAATTAATCTGCTTTTACTGTACTTGTGTTTCTACCTACTTTTTTTACTTTTGCATCATCTTAAAAGTACTCAATTGTATTTATTACTGCTTGGTGTAACTCATTCTAAGCCTTTTGGTTTAAACACTTGGGCTTCGGACCAGTTGTTTTGCACTGAAAGGGTTTGTGGTCTGCACTGTAGTGGCAGAACAGGTAGCTTACATCCTTCCAGGTTGGGAACTGCTGATTGAGGGCTCAGTGTCTGTTATTCTAAAAGTGTATTAATTCTGGTTTAAGCACTTGGGCTTTCAGGCCAGTTATTTTACATTATGAGGGTTCGTGGTCTGCACTCTTGTGGGAGGAGAGGCTGGACTCTGCCCTTCTGAGCTGGGAATTTCTGGTTGAAGGCTTATAGTGCATGCGTATCTGAACTGCTTCTTACTGAATTGGTGCGCCTTGTTTGCTGTGGCATAGACTGGATTCGGGCCTGCTGGATCTAGCTTTGTGTAACTTGAGCACTAATCCAGGCATTCTCTAAAGTATTCAATTGTATTTATTACTGCTTGGTAGTAACTTGATTAAAGTGTAGCTATCATTCTAAGTCTTTTGGATTAAGCACTTGGGCTTCAGACCAGTTGTTTTACATTAGGAAGGTTTGTGGCATGCACTGTGGTGGCAGGACAGGTAGCATTCATCCTTCTAAGTTGGGAACTGCTGATTGAGAGCCCAGTGTCTGTTATTCTTAAAGTGTATTATTTCTGGTTTAAGCACTTGGGCTTCAGGCCAGTTATTTTACATTAAGAAGGTTTGTGGTCTGCACTCTTGTGGGAGAAGAGGCTGGACTCTGCCCTTCTGAGCTGGGAATTTCTGGTTAAAGGTTTATAGTGCCTGAATATTTGAACTGTATCTTACTGAAATTGGTACACCTTGTTTGCTGTAGCATAGACTAGATCCAGGCCTGCTGAATCTAGCTTTGTTTATATGCTTGTTGTTTGTTTGCTTGTTATTTCCCTGGAACGCTAATTCCACCTAATACGCGGCTTCTCAGCACTTCTGTGGATCACTAGTGATATCTGCATTGCTTACTGTACTTATTTCCTTGTTTCACTTGAAAGAAAGTTACTGTTTGTTGTTTTTGCATTTATGTTACCTGTAACACATTGCACTTAAGTTACCTGGCACTTGCTCACTAAAGCAATTATATAAGTCAGCACTAAAAATTAAAAACACTACACCCTCACTCCCCACTGGCCCTTGTTTTCAATTATTAAAGAATTCCCAATATTATTCTAGCATGTCCAAAGGTCAGTTGTCAATCTCCTCTCTGGTCCAGCTGGTGAATCTGGGAATCTTGAGGCAATGTTACAACTGCCTCATGTACACAGACAACCCTCTCCTCCTCCCAACAAATTCCAACCCATGTGAGAGATGCAACCATATAGCCAAACTGGAGGCTAAGCTCTCTCAACTCAGTACTGGCATAACCAGTCAGGAGGAGAAGGAAACCACACTCACTACAATTCCAGTCTCACATAGACCTACCACGACAGCAAACCAAACACATAATCACACAAAACATACTGGAGGCTCTAAATAAAGATCTGCCTAAGCAGCAGAGACCTCCAAAGCAGACACCCAAGCAACCGCTACCCCAAAACAAAACACGTGCAACACATATCTCACAAAGCCATTGTGCCGAACAGTCACAGCCCTTAAGACTAAACAACACACCTGATACACTTGTAATAGGTGACTCTATCGTCAGGCACACTGACGTCCCGCTCACCAGGCTGAACAAGGAGAGGGTCACGGTGAGCAGCCTGTCGGGCGCTAGGATCCGCCACATAACACAAGCACTCAGGTCACTCCAAGGCAAGTACAAATATGACTCAGTCATTGTCCATGCTGGTGTGAATGGCCTGAGACGTACCTCCCTGGACTACATGAAAAGAGACATAAAGGAGCTCTCTGAGCATGTAGCCCAGGCCGGTATGACCCTGACCTTGAGTAGCATCTTACCCTCACCAAGAATGATGCCACAATATGAAGACAAGATGATCAATTTCAACAATTGGCTTAAGTACTGGTGTCATTCAAAGGGGATCCAATGCCTGTCAGCTTGGGATGATATGCTCGACAAGCCACGATGTTTCGCTAGGGACGGCTTGCACCTGTCACCGCTGAGCTTTCGGATATTGGCAAAGGCTCTTGCTACCCCCATAGTGCCTTTTTTAGGCAAGGCTCAAAAGACAAACCCACCTCCATAGGTATCACAAGGGATAAGAAACTAAGAGTAATGCTACTCAACGCCAGAAGTCTAAACCTCAAGATGCACGCACTCGAAACTCTCCTTAGCATGGAGAACATCGATATCTGTGCAGTAACAGAAACCTGGTTCAGGGCTCCCGAGAGCACCCCAGCACTACCAGGTTATACCTCATACCATGCTTTTCGGCCCCAAAACTTGGATTGAACCACAAAAGGGGGGGGGGTATCGATATTCATCAAAGATACCCACACCTCCAGGTTGGTGGCAAAGCACTAAGCATCAGAGACTATCCATGTGCAACTAACAGTGGGTAAAACTGCCTTCCAGTTTATAGCCTGCTACAGACCACCCTCCCAAACCCAGGAACCCCACTCGGCCTTCCTGAGAACACTGGAAAATATGAAGGTCTCTCCAAACACCATTATATTGGGCGACTTCAACTACCCAAACATAGACTGGGAGCATTACTCTAGCTCCAACACCCTAGCCCAAAGATTCCTAGAATTTATAAACTCAAATGCTATGGAACAACTTGTTACCACTCCCACAAGAGGGAAAACATACTGGACCTGATCATCACCAACATGGGGACTCTATGCTCCAGACCAGAAGTGTATCCCTCACTGGTAAGATCAGACCATAAACTAATCTCACTGGATATTCACATCCTGACCCCACCCCTGCCCAGAAAACCACAGTGAAAAACTTCTCTAAAGCAAATTTCACACTCCTCAAAACTGAGGTGGAATCCTTCAAAGCCCCGGCCTGTGGAAAATGGCCCAGACCGCAGAATCCTTTATAAACGCATTCTATGAACACCTTCAGGAATGCATGGATCATCGATCCCAAATAAAACCAAGACCCAATCCTCCAAAGGCAGACGTCCTGTCTGGTGGACCCCAGCCATAAACAAACTATACAATAGAAGGAGGAAGCTACTAAATGATAGAGCAAAATCCCAAAAGGGAAGGCATCACTGATCAGTATTAGCAAAAACTACGGGCACTCATAAAATTGTCTAAGGCCAGCTTCGAGAGAAAAATTGCACAGGACACTAAGGATAATCACAAGGCTTTCTTTAGTTATGTTAGGAACCTGGGTGGTAATTCCCAGATATGCTCAGAATTAGTCCAAAATGACAAAAAATACACTGAACCCACAGACATTGCCAACATCCTAGCTGACAGGTTCAGCGCAAACTTCTCCCCCTCCCCACCAAAAGGGCAAATATCTATCCCAGCAGAGTGCTGCCCCCCTGACATCTCAGATGCTCAGGTAAGAGCCGCCCTCTCCAAAGCAAAAAACACAGCATCAATGGGACCAGACGGTGTCTCAGGCTGCGTCCTACATGAACTCCAAGAAGAGCTAAACCCAAACATAAAACTACTGTTCAATCTCAGCCTTACTACAGGATATGTACCCAAAGAGTGGCATACAGCAACAGAGGTCCCTCTCCATAAAGGTTGTGCCTCAACGGATCCTGGAAACTATCACCCCATAAGCCTGACTAGCTTGGTCTGCAAAGCTATGGAAAGGATCATCATGGACCTCATAAATAAAGATATTGGGGACCTACAGACACTGGATCCTACCCAGTTCGGCTTTGTTAAGGGAAGATCCTGCCTCTTAAACCTGGTTGATTTCTTTGAAACAGTCACCAAGGCCATTGACGAGGGGAAGGTGGTCCACACAGCCTACCTGGACCTCGCAAAAGCCTTCGATACAATACCCACTCGGGCATTATAGATAAGCTCACCAGCTTAAATATAAACCCCTATGTCACTAGATGGATTGCAAACTGGCTCAAGGACAGAACCCACATGGTTAGAATTGCTGGAGCCATGTCAGACTCCAAACCAGTTACAAGTGGTGTCCCACAAGGCTCAGTCCTGGGACCTCTCTTGTTCGGTATATATTTCTCAGAGGTACAGGCCAACATGGAAGGACTGTGGCTGACCAAGTTCGCAGATGACTGCAAACTGGGTGCCATAATCGACTCTCCAGCTGACACAAACATCCTCCAAAAGGGCCTCATAGAAACAGACAACTGGTGCCAGAGCCATGGCCTCAAGCTAAATGCCAAAAAGTGTATAGTCATCCCCTTTGGCAAAAACAAAGTGCCCACAAATTACCACATAGGTGGTAATCCATTAAGTACAGAAGAAGTAAGTAGGGACCTGGGGACCTAAGTTGATAGCAATCTCTCATTTGACAACCACGTGGCCAAAGTGGTTAGAAAAACATTTTATATAGCCCACCTAATCATGAAGGGATTCACATCTAGATCAGGGGAGGTCATCGTGCCTCTTTACTCATCCCTCATCAGGCCCATAATTGAGTATAATGCCCCTTTTGGGATGTACCTTACCAGACACCTGCAGCAACTGGAAAGACCCCAAAAGTACCTCAGCAAGAGGATCAAAGGGCTCAAACAGATGCCATATGCTGCCCGGTTAAAGAAACTCCAGCTCTACTCAGTGGCATACCGCCTGTTCAGAGGCGATCTGTGCCTGACGTATAAAGCCATGTCCAACCCGGATTTAATGGACATGCTGCACCTCAGAAAATCCAAATCCCATCGAGCTACGCGCTCGAGAGACTTGAATCTCAGCACTGAAATAAATAGGACATGCTGGAGGGACAGATTCATAACTCAGAGGCTCCCTTCACTCTGGAATAAAATCCCAGTCCAGGTTAGGCAGAGTCCCTCATTGACTCTATTCAAGAGGAATCTTGATGAGTGGATGGGAGATTGTAGGTTTACCCCGGGTATCACTTCTGTGTCACTGTTAGACAGAGGCACAGTATACTAACCTCGAAAAAGGGCATAGCAAAATAAATTTAAAATGGGTGGCGAAAGCCAAACACATTCTGGCTAGGCTTATAAATGCCCTAGGGTAGATAGCCTAGTATGAACCTATGAACATGTGTGTAATATCACTGTCACTGCATACAACAAAATAAAATGTGTACTGCTACTGACTGTTGCATTGCCATGACACTGATATGGGTACTACAGTAAACATGCTTATCACGTAGTAATCAGGGAAGTGTACAACTGTGTTATGACCCACTGTCCATGCCTACCACTAACTGCTATATCAACACCCATATACACTGGATATCAAAGTGTACATACCCCTGTTGAAATGCCAGGTCTGTGTGCTGTATGCCAATGAGAACACAGAAAGTCATGTCAAAACGTTTCTCACCTCAAGTGTGACCCATAACCTGTACAATTCTATTGAAAAAGAAACAAAGCTGTTTCATGGAAGGTGAGCAACCATTTCCAAGTGAAGATGTGATATGACGTTAGAATAAAACCAAGACAAATGGATGCTGTAATCATCTCAGTAGGTATTTCCACAACATAGTGTAAGGGTGTGCATACACATTTAACTGCCTTACTGTACTGAGTACTAATTCCCATATGTTTCCACAGGACAGGTTGTTATGTTCCGTATTGAACTGAGCAGGCTATAGGACACATTGCAGGTGGAGATTGTGTTGACATGTGCTTTTGTGGAGTCATCTTCCAGTTGCACAACTACCATGCATTGTCACGGGTGTGTACACTTCATATCCACTGTAGCTATATGGAATCAGCAGTACCTTACCTGTACAACCATTCTCCCCCAACGATAGAGTAATCCCCCTTGGTGGACAGCACCAAGACACAAAGCACATAATAGGTTGCTATAGTGGCTGTACAGGGATACATAGGTACAGACCACAACTTGGAAGCAAGTGCACCTCTATCTGAGCAAGCATGTAGGTTCACAGGTGACTTCCTGTAAGGCTGATTATGACTAGAAATCAGACATATCCAAACCACCAAGGCCAATTGCAACCATGTTTACACATATGTACGCAGTCTCAGAGCCAGTAACACAAGTCAACCTGTACTGGGGGTAAAGCCACCTCATACACACATGCCATGGATACAGGCAACCTGCATCAGACAGGATAGGTGGGAACAGTGGCACCCTGTTCACAACATTAGTACAGGAGGATATGCACATCACCTCCACTCCTGCCTGCATAAATGGTGAGCATGGACATAATGCTGACTGATGGCACCAACAGCAAGTCTCCATGGGCCATAAGAACATCAGAGTTTGCCTCCTACATGAACAAAGGCATGTGCTCACAGTTCCATCACACACTACAGTCAAACACACACATGCCACCATCCACACACCATCCACATGGAAGATGGCCACTGTCATCCCTCTACACAGAAATGAATGGTGAATAGTGGATTATGCCATTAAGTGTCCAACATTGGGGGAACTGGACAGGTCAGGGCCAGGAGTGTAATGCCATATGTCAAAGCCATGATAGCTTACAAAGTTATGGTATAGTCTGGATTATTTGCAATTAATTTCCACTGCTGATGTGCACGTGGACAACTGTATAAGGTCCTGTGACCTTTTCTCCTGTTTATGTTTTCCAGGTACAATGTCCCGGGAACATCTGCCCACATTCACAAACCTGGAAAACGATGCAATCATCCAGTATGTCATCATGCATCATGCCATCCTCTTCAGCCACAGGGCCCAGGATCTGCAGGAGAGGACTGCCCTGTGGAATGAGCTCGTCCACAGGATAAACGATGTTGGTCTGCACGACTGAAATTATGAGCAAGTGCAGCATCGATGCACAGATCTGATCCGCCATGCCCGTCAGTGTGCTGTTGCAGTTAGGAAGGACCAGGTAAGCACAGGTGGGGGTCATGCCATCCAGCCCCCACTGACACATGCTGAGGAGCTCCTCGCCAGCCTTGGGGCACCTGCCCACCAGCCAAGCCAGCAGGTTGAAGGCAGCATTGTGGAGGCTGGTGCCACACACACAATGGATGAGGAGTGTACAGGTAAGGCCCCAGGGAACAATACTAGACCACTGTTGCTTATCTGTTTTCATCTATAAAGTATCCACATGCATATGTCAGATAAGATAATCTGTTGCTTCAGTGTAGTATTGAACAGGTGTGCATAATCTCTAGTATTGTGTGTTTGTACTGTTGATGTGCTAAAATGCTGCTCACACCCTGTAGCAATGCCACAGGTGTGGCTACTGACATTACTTCTCTCTCACAACTATTTAGGTCCCTCTTTTATACAACTGGGGCAGCAGCCTGTAGCTGGTGAGTATGGAGTTGTTTTGTTCAGGTTTGCCAATACACTGGCCATGTTATTTGCCATGCACACATTTAACACACCTACCCATAATGCGTGCTGTACATGTTCACTTACTGTTGGTGTTACCTGCACTGCATCACAGTGGTCACCATGGTGGCATATCTGAAGGGTATGTAAGAGTCCTGCAGTATACCTAACAACCTTCAGTGCAAGATGTGTGGACAGAGATGAACATAATGGTGAGACAAATGCCCTACAGTAGGGACATGCCTGAAATATTACCCTTATACAGTAGCTACAACAGTGTATACACCACTATTACAATGGAAACTGTTCCTGATATAAACAATGCCAAATCACAATACCACATTCCACACCTTTTACAACCTGTAATGTGATCCTAACATGAGCAATGAATGTGCAATATAGAATCCTTTGTTAGGACAACAAATATGGGGAATACATACCTTAACAAACACTGGAAGCATATGTGTGCACACACTCCAAATAACATATTGTGGAAGCAGCTTGTGATGTACTGACAGCATTCACTCTTCTTGAGTACACACCTTCCATCAAGTATAGGGCCTCAATGTCACACCAAGTCATGGTCTGCTGTCCAAGAAGTATGTCCATGACATTTACCCACTCACCTGCAGCAGAGGCAGCCGTGGCTTGCACACATCTTACAAACCATGAAATGGATCTCATATCCAAAAGGTAGCACTCAGGAATGGGAAAAGTAGCCTTACCTCACCATTGCATATACCATGGCAAACAGTGCAGACAGTCATGTATGTGTGTATGAAGTATGGGACAACACTGATGTAGAAAATAAACAGATGCCCATCCAAAACAGATGACAAAACATGTTGCAAACTGGCCATGGAGGCTGCCAAGAAACATGCAGCAACACTGAGGGAGTTGCAGGAATGTCTAGCAAGTACTGCCTGTGCAGTACCTGAGTCGACAATTGCCTGGATTCTGCATAAGTATGGGCTATGGTTAGGGTAATCAGACGGAAGAGTTGTCCCACATGATACATCATCCAGGGCTCTCTACAGGTAGCATAAGCATAACATCAGGTCTCCCAAAGGCATGTGTTGCAGTATGTAATGGTGTCATTAGACCAAGGCTTGAACTTACAGACAGTATTCATAAAGATATGTGTGGTGCACAAGCAACACCTCACTCCACCTTAGGGCCACCATCCCCATTTTTACCTTGCTGGTGCCAGTGTACACCTTTAGGTTTACTCTTCATTAGCTGGAACTAAGCCGGTAGACATGGTGTTTGGAATTTGGAAAACTGCAAAATAACACTCATGTGTGGCCCATAGTTGTCAAGCATCTGCAATAAGGCTGAGGATGGGGAGGGGTGTCGTCTTGAAACACAACAGTGAACTGAAGCGTACATCTAAAGCTTGCTAAGAATGGCTGTATCTGAACACAGTCAAGGTTATGAACTGTACTAGTCATAACCCTGACTCTACAGCAATAGTGAAGCCACTGTGTGACCTCCAAGTGCTGTGCACATGAGCTGACCTTGTAATCTGGCAGAGTTGGGGGACAGTTGTAGGGCAGAGTGACCAAATAATGGCAAGTGAAGATGGGCCATGCTAGTATACCCCTTCCAGGAATAGTGACTGGTGTAGTTCACTTAACAGGTGCTTCAACAAATCATTGTGTTAAGGGTGTGCACACTTATGCAAACCACATATTGTATGCATCTCATTCAGCATCTGTATGACTAACACATTTGTTTGATACTGCATTAGATTGCACAGGTCATATGTCACATATCAGGTGTGTGTAATGTTAACAAATGCAGTGTTGTGGCCCCATTGCATATCATAGAAGAGGCTGGCATGTTAACAAGTGTGTGTACACTACTTATATCCACATTAAGCTTTGAAGGTTGTCAGTGTAACCAGATTTTATTGCACATACATGCACTGCTGATGATGAGAGCTGCAAATCAAAGGACAGGCATTGATTACTGACATCAGTCCTTATATCATCCCAGGTATATGTCAGACAACATATAGGGGCTGTGAACAACAGAGCAAACATAACTGCCACACATATACACATTCAGCAATGGTGTGTACACTTGTGAGGTATGGTGCACAATACATGCCAGTGTGCTGTACAGGTGCACAGCAATACTGTGTACATGGGTGCAGTATGTTCCAGGGGAAGGGACATCACCTACTAACACAACTCATGCATCACAGAGATGTATAATGTTGGTAACAAGGATTGAGTATGGCTGCCGTGCATGCTGTTGAGTACCATATATCATGCATGTTGACTACTGGGTAATGAGAGGTCTGTGTAATATCTTTGTGCCACCTCAACTGTGTGTGTGTGTGTGTGTGTGTGTGTGTGTGTGTGTGTGTGTGTGTGTGTGTGTGTGTGTGTGTGTGTGTGTGTGTGTAAGTGCATATATAGAAGTAAACCATAATGTACAGGTCTTAATTTACATTTTTTGTCTGCCCCTCACAGTTGGCGAGGTGGGTCAGGGTCCCTCCTGCAGGCAAACTGATGTTAGTGTCCCTACAGACTCTGACAATGATGATAGGTATAGTGAGGCACAGGCAGGGTTGTCAGGGGCTGAATCTGTGCCATTGGCTGACATCCCACTTTTATCTACCCCATCCCCACACACAGTCACAATTCCCATACATACACCATTACTAGTGGCCATAGATGAGGGATAGTTGGTGGGTGGTGTCATGGGATAGGAAAATGTGGTGACTATGGCAAGTGTGTCTGTACACAGCAGCCATAGCCAGATGACTGGCAATGTACCACACAGACAGATGTACAGGGGTGCTCGTAGGAGGGCTGCTGGCCATCATGCGCCTGGCAGAAGTGCCATAGCAGGTGTCACCAGACGCATATTTTGGGCCATCATGGAGGCACAGGCATGTATGGAACATTACACCAGAGATAATCTGAGGCTCTAGAGGGCTACTCTTCCTGTTGTACGTGACAGCATCCGTGATTTTGCAGGTGCCCTCCATTATTTTGCAGAGGTCATGGATAGACAGTTGGGTGAGATGGTGGGAATCCTCTACTGTGTGGTGTCTGTGGTAGAGCATGTGATGGAAGTAGGGCATCGGCCACATGGATGTAGGTCAGCAACACCAACAGGTGGAGGTCTGCTTGGACGTGCAACAACTCACAGCTGCTCCCGTAGTGGCAGTACCCGCACCAGCACTGCAGTGGGGGTGCTGTCCACACCACAACACAGCAGGCCATATGCACATGGTCCTAGCTGGTCCCAACAGGGACGTGGATCCAGTGGACAAGTGTCATCATTAGGGGAGAATACCATATCTGGGCTTCTGCCTGGTAGTGCCCATGGAACCCTGGCAGGCACTTTTCCCATGTCCATGGCTGGACACGGTGAACTGTACACCCTGCCATGTACGGCCTGAAGCTGTCCAACAAACTCCTGTATAAGGCAGCTACATGGCAGAAATGTGTGGACACATACACACATCACCAATACAGCTGGGGCACCTCCATACCTACACACACCACATCTGCACAGCCCATTTAATAAAGAACCCCCTAAGCACACACATGATGTCAGCCAAATGGCTCAGCCCAGGCCTCTGGAAAATCCACAACACACCCTGTGCATATGGTGATACCTGTGCCACATCCCTGTCATCCATACCATTGATGCAGAGACATGCTAATATGTTTCTGATGCACAGGGTGAATGTACTAAGATGTAGCAATGTAATGCTGTTTAACATGTTTTCAGCTGGAATGATTAATGCTTACATGTCAGGGTGTGTAGCTGTCCATCCATGATGAAGTATAGCTGTTATTAACACTGACTGATTGTGGTCTCCATAATGTATTCTGTTTGTGTTCTAGGTGTCTGTGTGTCAGCAGGATGTTGGTCTGCTGTCCTTTCCTACAAGGGGTGTGTCACTGTGGTGACACATTGACTGCGTCATAACCCGGGTACAGCTGAACACAAGTAACAGGTCTGTATAACAGTTACTGCATGTGCCACATGGCTGATAGGTCTGAGGGGTGTATACAGGTGAGTGGATGGTGGCTGATGTAAGCAGCTCTTCTACAGTGGACAGTGATAACTGTACTGGGTGGCACACACCAAATGTTTGTGAATAACACACACAGAGGCTTTGGTGTTGATGCAATACACAGAGAATACTCTTCACGTGGATGTACTTCATTTTGCAGTGAACTCATTTTGGCCTATGTAATTCCACCAAGACCAAATTGCCTAAACATCACATCAGTAAATAATCAGTCTGCCAGTTTAATGTCATTGACAATGGTACTGGCAGGGTATATGCCCTCTTCCCCAATGTAGTGCAATCCTGGAGTTGGTAAACATAGGTGTGCTGGTGTGGGTGGCACAGCCCCCCACTTTGGAGGGTGTGGGGTGGCGTAGAACCACTCATAGTGCGATTAACAACTACTTAACCTGTTAACATAAACTGTACAGTATAACAGCACACTAAGGGTGATAAGCACAACAGTAACCCCAATGTGGATGGCTGTGCCTACAACAACCACACCCATGTATATATACCAACTCCAGTATCGCTGTACAGCTGTACAGTGGGGAAGAGGGCATTTACACATCCACTACTAGTTTTGATGGAATGTATTTCCACAAGATGATTGCTTTGAAATGTTACCTTTTGCCAGTTAGTTCTCAGACAAATGATCTCCTGGGACATATATTTTTTGCAAACTGAAGTAGATCCCTTCAAATACACACACACTTACTTCGCAACACTGAAAGTAGTACCCCTACCTGGGTACT
>NC_056746.1:260613208-260623208 GCF_019279795.1 Protopterus annectens | reverse complement strand
GTCAAGGTAGGCAGTGTGTACCATTTTGCCGTAGTCGATGGTTCTAGTGAGCTTCTTGAAGTCCACCAAGTTTAGTAAGCATGATCCGTCCTTGACGAAACCGAACTAGGAAGGGTCCAGTGTTTGAATATTTCCTATGTCTTTGTTTATCAAGTCCACAGTAATTCTTTCCATGGCCTTGCATATCAGACTAGTCAGGCTGTAGTTCCCAGGGTCTGTTGATGGTCTGCGTTTGTGTAGATGGATGACGGTTGCAGTCCTGCATTCCCTAAGGGAGTAACACCTACCTGGAAGTTGTAGTTGAATGGAGATTCTACTGGGCCTGACAGATTATATTTCAAGCTATTTAAGAGGCATCCTGGGATATTATATATATTATCTGGTGAGTTCAGTGAAGACATATTCTTTAGCGATAGTTGGGGAGAAATGATGAGGGGGTATTTCCTGGGGGAAACTGTGGGTGATGCGGGTGTGAAATTGGAGCTAAATTTATCAGCCAGCAAATTTGCTGTATCCCCCGTTTCGGTATAGGAAGTTCCGTTTACTGTTAGTTCAGCACACTGTTGGGTATTCCCTTTAAGACTTTTTGTACATAACTGAAACGTGCTTTATGGTTATCCTTAGCCTGGGAGGCTATTTTTGCCTCAAAATTAATTTGATGGTCTTGATTAGGTCCCTGAGTTTCTTGTTGAAACTGATGAGAGGATGTTTTGTCTTTTAGATTTTGTCTTTCCTATTTTTGGATAGGATTTTATTCTTTTGTTATACATCCTATTTATACTGTGAGTCCACCAAGGGGGCTTGTTTTTGGAGTTTGACCTAAGTTTATTTCGGTTTGGAATTGCTATTTCTATGCAGTTGTTTACATGCTTCTACAGGGTTTCCATAAACACGTCTGCATAGGCCACCATGTTCTCTAAATTTGGTGGGGCTTGGAATTTAGCCATGCCTTCATTTATAGGAAGTAGTTAACCTTGGAAAAGTTCTTAAAGGTTCTGGGGTTTGCTGGGAGTTCAGCCTTTATATTTATTTCAAAGGTTACCGCTTTGTGATCTGAATTGACCAGGTCATTACACAGGGGTGGGGGGTGGCAATACAACATTCCCTCATATGTGTGAGTACCAGATACAGGATATCTGCATCCCTCAGTGTGCTTACTAGCTGCTCCAGGGTGTTTGCAATGACAAAATCCAGGAATACATGAGCCTGCATGTTAGTGATTGTGCATGTATCCCAATTTATGGTGGGATATTTGAAATCACCCATGAATATGGTGTTGGGCTGAATTGTGAAGAGACTCCAGTACATTCAAGTATGTGGTGTGGTCATAGTTGGGCACTTATAGCTAGCAAGGATTTGCTTGTTGGACTTTACCCAAGGTTAGCTGGACATGGAGTAACTCAGGCATGCCATACTGTGTGGCCACTCTTGAAGTGTGGTTACTTTTTATGTAGCTTGATGTACCTCCAACTTGTGTCTCTTCTTGTGTAGTAGCCGATCTAAATGTGTGGAAGGCACTATTGCCTTGTACTGCCGGGGTGCATTTTGTGGCTTTAAACCATGTCTCACTAACTGCACAGATGTCAACACTCTCTCCAGGGTGAGAAACACTTCCATGGAGTGGGAGTTTCTTGTTGAGCCTTCTAGCATTGAGCAGTAACACCTTTAGTTTATGTTGTATGGAATTTACAATGTTGGAAGATTAATCAAATTGGTATCGACTAAAAAAAGGCACTATAGGGTGGATAACATTTTGGCCAATATCTGAAAGCCTAGTGGGGACAGATGCAAGCGTGGTCTTTCGCTCATGTTCTTCCAAGCTGACAAATACTGGACCCCCATAAAATGACACCAGTAACTAAGCCAATTGTTAAAGTCACTCATCTTCTATTTATATTGTGGTATCTTCCTTGGAGAAGGTAGAATGCTGCTCAGTGCTAGGCTTATACCTGCCTGGGTTACATAATCTGAAAGCTCTATCATGTGTCTCTTCATATAGTCCAGGGAGGTTCATCTCAGATCATTAACATCCACATGGACCATGACAGAGTTGTACTGGTGCTTTTGGTTCACTGTCCTTGACTGCATGTGTGATCTGGCAGATCTTTGCCCATGATAGACAACTGACCTTGACTGTCCCTTTGCTCAGCTTGGTGAGGGGATGTCAATGTGTCTCACAATAGAGTCTTCAGTGACCAGTACAGTGGGTTGTGCGGCAGTTTGCCTTAAGGGCTTGGAGGTTGAGACATTGTGAGATTTGGCTGTATGTGTGCTAGAGAGTTGTTGCCATTGTATAGTGTTTGAGAGGTTGCTGAGGGGAGCATATGAGAGGCATTTGAGGTTTGGGTAGATTGCATTTAAGAGCCTTGACGTACGTGTGTTTGTGTCTGATCCATAGTAGGTGTAGTATGTGTATTACTGGCAACCTGTTTGTAGATATCACTGTCTGTATGCAAAACCTTTGCCTCTAGAAACTCATCAGACTGACCATTGAATATAATGCCCCTTTGTGTGCACTTGTCCAGACACTTGTCACAGCAGGAGAGATCGCAGCACATCATTGGTGTAATTCACCAAAACTGTGCAGACTGTCTCATTGCCTTGTCCATCTTCTGTGTATCATAAAGGCTACTATGTAGCAACCTCTGCCTTATCTGTAGAGCCTCAACAGACCCTATCCTGTTGGATCTGTTAGACATCTGCAAGTCCAGTGGTAGTGTAAACACCCACTCAATGGATCTCAATTGTTTTTGTGACGCAAATAGAACATGTTGGAGTGATATTTATTTATCGTAGAGATTACCTCTTTTATGGAGCAGTTTTCCACTCTGCATAAATTCTAAAGACATGCTTCTGGAGCATTTCTCCCCGGGACTCCGCTGAAAACAGGATCTGTGGAACCTAGTTGGACTTTCCTGGTCAACAAATGTTAAATAAATAAAAATAAAAAAAAATAAAACAAAGTAGTTCTCTTTTCAAACATAATTTGGAAGAGTGAATGGGAAATTGCAAATTCTCCCCTGGTTTGACAACCATGGCCTTAATATATAGAGGCAGCAAGTAAATGTCCCAATATATCCTTGTTCTGCCCGCCACTGGGTTATTCACCTGCAAAATATAAGGGCTAAAAACTACCATAGGAATGTAAGGATAGGCTTCTTAAGATCCTCACCAATCAATAGTCTAGAAAGTACTTAAAAATCTACCACTTACATTGTTTTTATTATCTATGTTTATATTGGGTGGCACAGAAAAACAAAACATGGAAGGAAATTGCATTGTTTTATTAGTATCAAGTGCAGTACATAACAGTAGTCATTCTTAAGTATGCAACAAGTAATGTACAGATAATGGACAGCACCATAGAATTTAATACTGATAACCACTGCTGTAGGATGGCTTGGATTTGGTTTAAATTATGCATAGAATACACTCAGAATGACAAGAATCAAATGTGAAACAGTAAACAGAACAAGGATGGATTGTGTGAGTGAAGGGATCCCGTATTTGTCACGAGAGTTTAACTGAGAAACTCTGTATGGCTTGTTATAGGAGGAGTGTTTCACAGAAAATTAAATGTACCCAATAACACCACACTTGAAAAAAATATGTTTAGAAACTACTGCCAAGTAAGTTGTATTCTTTAAATCTGTATAATAGATCTAATTAAGGTAATACTATTTTTAATTGTAGTGCAATCTGTATCTGAAGTTTCATTTGGCAATTACATTCTAGAATGCTTTTCTTTCACATGCATAGCTGCTGTACTGTGTTACAATAGGTGATATTTTACTGCTTGTGAAATTATTAGGATCAGATTATTTTAGATTGCATTATTTAATTACAGAAGCGATTTAGCCTTGGCTGTAAATAATTCTGAAAACAGGTGAGAAACCTAAGTGGGACTTGTGATATGTTGCAACACAAATGAACTAAGTTTACAGAGATGAAGGAACTCTGGGGAGTGAATACTGATAACACTAAATGAAAAAAGAAGAAACTTTGGGGGTAGTCAGAAATCTCATCAGTGTAAAAATCTTGAGGGTAGTCAGAAACATTTACTGCCCTGTGGCACAGAATTATATATGACAGATTCAGTAGTACAATGAGAACCAAAACCGTTTAGCTGTATATTAGTACTAGCTTAGTATTTGTATTCCAAGAAAAGTGCTACATAGTAAGTTCATGCTGCTGTGTTACTGTAGCACAGGGGCTGACTTAGTGTACCTTACGTGATCAATATCCCAAAAAAGGTAAGTGTTCATGAGGCTATGCATGCTCATGTGCAAAGCACTTAATCGCTCTGGCATTGTGAGCCGGCCAGAGAAGCACAGGAAAGTGCCAACACACTTCATTCTATAAATACAGAGGTAAGGAGGGAGATGGTGAAAATAGAAAAGATAGAATAGCAAGCAAAGGAAAACACTCTAAAACACTCCTATGTGGGTGTAACTTAGTGTACCTTATGTGATTAATATCCCAAAAAAGGTAAGTGTTCATGAGGCTATGCATGCTCATGTGCAAAGCACTTAATCGCTCTGGCATTGTGAGCTGGCCAGAGAAGCACAGGAAAGTGCCAACACACTTCATTCTATAAATACAGAGGTAAGGAGGGAGATGGTGAAAATAGAAAAGATAGAATAGCAAGCAAAGGAAAACACTCTAAAACACTCCTATGTGAGTGTACCAAATATCATCAAAATGTTGACACGCTACTACTCCTGTACATAGCAATAACTTCATCATGTGCAAAATTGTAAACTTTTTTTTTTTTGCAGTAGGGCAAAGGCAACAGCAAGCACCCTTGCACCTCCCACACTCCCATGTTAATTATTTGTACAAATGCCAAGATTGCACAATGTTAGGGAAAGGACATATTTCTCAACACCTGTCTGTAATTCAGTACTGATATATATATATATATATATATATATATATATATATATATATATATATATATATATATAAAATCAAATGTGTGTGCGCGTGCATGCATGTATATATGTTTAAGGTAACAAAGAGTTTGAGAAGGAACGATAAAGGAAGCTGAGAGTGTAGCAGGTGCAGACAAAAATTAAATACAGACATAGACAAAGGGTAGTTCGCTCATACAAGATGGGGACTGTAGGGTAAGGGCACAGGCATGTAGAGAATGGACAGCTGGTGATGGGGAGAGTTGATCTACGGATAAGGTATTGGGAATTGCATTTAAGGGAGAGGACCACTTTTATGGGCAATAGGGCAGGATACAGAGAGCATACCAGATTGGTCCAGAAAGTAGCCTACCTAGACATCAGTTACCTCTGTGGCAGGCTGTCCCACTGATGGGCAGCAGTTGGGGGGGGGCTGGCTGGTTGTATAATTCCACTGACCACTCCAGGAGGCACTCTATGATGTCTATAGAGGAGTCCAACTGACAGTGCACCGTGGATGAAGATGCAGCTTAGATGAGATGAGAATAAAAAAAAAAAAAAAAAAAAAAAAAAAGAGAAGAAAAAATATAACACATTAGTTCCTATGTATGCTACAAATAGAACTGCAGTTACAAATTCTAGTAAGGCACATAGTATGTGTACCCTGCCACTGGGAGTGGCATTCAACCTTCCTCAGGCAGGCTTCCTTCTTTCCATTTCTCTCTGCCCTCTGCTGGTCTTAACAATCGTAAGAACTTAGTACACCATTCAGCATATGAAAAGAAGAGGAAATAAACACATAATACCAAGAGAAAATACTAATATACAGTGCTTACAGTGCATAGTTCATACATACATGCACTGTCTAATCTGTGCCTTTCACTAATGAGGCAGTCAGGGTGGCACTGCTGCAGGACACTATATCTGTGCCTGCACTGTTTTCAAGAATGAGTGACTCCTTTGGCATCTCACTCTTCTGGCAAGATGTTGACAGGCATCTGTCTAATATAATGGGTCATTTTGATGGTCCTGCAGGCAGTCCCCAAAGTCCCTATGGAGGAGATGCAAGAAAAATCCTGGTCTCTCTCTCTCTCTCACAGCAGGCAGGAGCTCGTTCTGAGCCCATTGCATGAGGAGGTCATGTTGACTCAACCAGCTGGAATGAAATGCTAGCCCCATGTGAACATCCACATGGCATGCATCATAGGGCAGCAACTGTACAGTAGTGAAAGTGTCCATAACCCAGAGGCCCAGCACTTTGAGCTTAACAGACTCTGTGCATGATCATAGTGTGTATATGTCTCATTAACACTGATGCAGGCAGGTTAGCCTTGCTTGGGTGTGATAGCACGGTGCATCATGGTAGAAATGCAGAGACAGTCATGCTAAATTGTCTTATTAGCATAACTTCCATACTAGGGGCCTATTTTAGTGAAGATAACACATGGTCACAATATTGCTCGGAAAATGCACTAAGAAGAGCAGCTCAGGAAGCACGATTTCACTGAAGAATACATTATACTTTGATATAGGTATAGTGGAGGAAGATAAGATACATGATAAATGTTTCCACTCTGCTGAACAATAATGTTGGATGTCAGCAACAAGAATAGGGAGCAACTGGTAGATGTTAGTGAGGTAACACAGCACAAGGGCATGACCGTTACATGCTCAGCTGATGGGGGAGGATACTGTGACAGTGACGATAGCACAAGGGCATGACAGCTGTATGTCCATCTGCTGGTTGGAGGGGAGACTGTCAAGGAACACAGCAAAGGAGCATGACCAGTGCATAAATGACTGTGGTGGGATACTGTGGCCTGTGCATACAGAGGGCAGGACATAGTAGAGAGGACACAGTGATACCTGTACATAGGTGAAGGCGTGACTGTTCACATAGAGGTGGACAAAGGTACAGCATGTGCATAGCAATACAGTCTTTTAACATAGTTATCTCATGTTGTCCCTTTCATTCTTCCTCACTGATGGGTTACAGATCCGATCCACTGATCTGACTCGGCAGTATCTTCCAGACTTTGGATCCTAGTCTTGAGCTCTTCTCTCGTCCCACAGTGCATCTCCCTCTCTCTAACTCTGATCTCGTTTACTGCCGCTGTGATCAGATGAAGGATTTCATTGTCTCAAGCTGCAAGACGCTTTAGTTTATTTTTATCCAATTTAGATTTTGTCTTGTGATACTGTTTTTGGCCTTTCCTTCCTTCCTCTGTTCCTTTTACCTAGAAATGTTCCTTTCTCAATTAATTAGAACTAGATTTGATGTCTCGGTTGTGCTGAGATTTTGGTGGGCTTTGTTGCTTTCTTATTCAATTAATTCCAGATCTCATCTTTTGCTAAGATAAGCTTCACCGGGCGTTGAACATTTTCTACTAGTGACTGGTTGGACTTCTAGGTCATCCCACTGTGTTTTGTGGAGTTTTTCTTGTCCTAGTCACTAAAACATTTTGCCTTGTAACTACCTGTGTTTAAGTCTCCAGTTAGAATGTTGTGTCTTTCAGACGCCATTTGCTGTTATCCGGAAACTCAAATTAGTACAAACCAGAAACTCAAATTAGTACAAACCCCGTTGGTCTGTCAGTTTCCTTCTCTTTCTCTCTCTCTCAACTATAAAGATCTATCAGGTTGAGGGGTGTGGTTTGTAAAACTCACTCTCTGACAGTTTAGCTACAACCAATCTTTCCGCATGCTAGGTTTCTGAGGATAGACTATCGGGTATATATATATATATATATATAAAAACAAACAAAAAAAAACATCCCTTTAGAGAACTTGAATGGGGCAGGGGAAATAGTGGAGGTAGAGCTGCCTTTCTTTGTCATGGCAGTGCAGTTAGTGTGGAGTGTGGATGCCTTTTGGTGCATGCCTTCGATTGTTCACTTTGCAGAGTATTCACATTCTTTTGCCTGGTGTTCTGGATCTGCTGCTCCTCATGAAGATGTGGGTTTTTAGCAACTATTGAAGTCTGAAGTTGGAAAATGATCACAGTCCTTTGTTTTCAGATGCAAATGGTTTCCATGGACAATGGCTGGCTTGTGCTCCCTGTTTGTGGCAAATCTGTGCAGATCCTATTCTCAACTGGTTCACTTTTCAACCTTCATATCCTTCAGAACTTACTACATATCATTAGCCCTCCTTCTGTAACCGCTAAGAAGAGGAGAGCTGTGGTCTTAATTTTTTCTTTTGGGGTCACCTCCCCCCCCCCCCCCATACAAGCAGGAAAGAAACGTAGTTGAACATGGGGAACTCTAATCTAATTCCTTGGATCCTAAGTTCCTGGGGGCTTCCTTCATATCCCAAGCCCTCTCCGGATCTGATAGGTACAGTCCCCATAATGCTCTCCCTGCACCTGTCTACATTTTTGGATCCTAAAACTTCGGATCTGATTGACATTGATTCACTCCACCAGTTATTACCAATCTACTTAAGTTGATGCCTTTTTATGTATTCCTTTGGATACCTTTCTCCCCACCTGGGTCCTGAAACTGGACCGGATGGACCCCAGTTGCCAGCTGAGAGCTTAGCTGTTCTCTGATCCGACATTTTCAGATCCAGGGTTTTCTGAGTAGCTGTGGTTTGCGTCTCATCAGAAACACTCCCCCGATCTGCCAACATTACGGTTCTCTGTTTCTGCCTCCTGCAGTGACTCCATACTAATGTAGGACCATTTTACCCAGTAACGTTTTTCCCCTGGATCCTAACCCTAGGATCTAACAGACTCTCAGATCCTAAGCTTAGGATCTGACAGAAATAAATTTGCTTGTAGGTGTAGCATCTTCAGATCCAAAGAGCGCCTTGGATCCTGTGACCTCACCACTGCTTGTCCCTTCAGTCAAGTTTTAAAAAAAAGAGAGAAAGAAAGAGGAAGAAGAATCCTATATGGATCTTGACTTCTCCTCATATCTGATATGTGTAATTAATTGTCTCTTCTTCAGATCTGGGCCTAGGATCTGACAGGAAAATGTCAGACACTTCTCAGATCTGAACTCCCTTCAGATCCCAGCTGTTGAGCTAATGCGGTTTCTACCAAGGCTTCTTTGGATCCTAAGCCTGGGATCCAGCAGGTAAGTGTCTTTTTTTTTTTTCTCAAGTCCGAGTCCCTTCATATTTTAACTGTTGAGCCTTTGCAACTTCTTCGGATACAAAGCATTCCTTGCATACGACGGCCTCCCTGTTTGTTGTTTAGTTTCTTCTGGCAGGGAGGTATGGCCAGTCCCCCCCATCATGGCTTCACAAGTGCTCAGTTTGTTTTTTCTGACCCAGGATACCTTTTTCTCACCTTGAAGATATTTTTCCCTACAGCTAGGATTCCTGAACTAACCCTGCCCTCCTTTCTTGAAGGTGTTGGCTTACTGGCCATTCTCTGCAATTAGCTGCTTCATTCGCAGAAGGAATTTGGCCATGTTACACTATTGAGATGGCCATTATGGGCCCATTATAATGTACTATCCCAGAAATAAATGGGTACACTACTGTGCTATAACATGTCCTTTTGGTCTTGTATCTATATCCTTTCCTTCTTGACACTTCTCAGAGTCGGACCCATTTTGACTTCTCACCTACTCTGCTCTCTGGTGACTCCGTAGAAGCACACATTGAATCGGCTTGTCCATTTCAGGAAACAGGCATTCTTAGGAGGCTAGGTGTCGGGGCTTGCACCCTAGAAGCAAAGGTGCTCTGCAGAACTAGGACTTCAGTATCTCTCTGACAAACTCTATCAGTGCTCCTAAAGTGCTGTCCGACTGCCCATCCATAGAGGCAGGAGTGGGGTTTTTTCTTTGTGGCACCTGGCCACCAAAACCAGCTTAACAGTCAGGGCATGGGTGCTAAACATAATAGCCAGAGGTTACTGTTTTTGCCCTTTTTGGATCTATGTAATTTCTGTGTTGAGAAGTCATAGTCTCAGATGGCCTCAGTTTAGTGCATCTTGTTTGATGATTGAATGTACTCTATACATCTTTAGGGCAAATATTATATCAAATTAAACAGGCCTCCAGGAGACATTTGTGTTTCTGGCTGTGAGCCAGTCTCTATCTTTTTAGAGTTCTGCTCTTCGGACTCACCACAGTCCC
>NC_056746.1:260600708-260608208 GCF_019279795.1 Protopterus annectens | reverse complement strand
CACAGGTTTGTTATCTTAAAGCCTTCGCAGGTTCACTGTTGAATGATCTAGCATGAGAAGATGGCATATGCCTGATATCAGCAGGTCATCTATGGCTGAGGATGATAACATGCACATGGCACAATCAGATGACACTGTGGCATTGTCAGCAGTGCTGCTGTTGGAGGTCTTACAGACATCTCCTGCGTATGATGTGATGGTGGAGGGACAAACCAGGTTTCAGCCTTACCAGTTTTTAACTCCATATTCTCTAACTGTGAGCACCACCAAAGCTACATAGGAGTCACCACCGCAGGTGGCATCTGTCAACCACACTACCTCAGATGAATGTACCATATTAGGTAATAGGGTGCACACCGTGAATATTTGACCTCAGGTTTCAGGTGCTTTATTACAGTGTGCCACCAAACATATCAATATAGTGGAGCCATCCCTGCAGGAATCCAAACACATTAAAAAATATTTTATATCTGTGACTATGTAGTGATATGTAGTGTTGTAAGTCACCTCAGCTGTGGTCTGGGGGATTTGGAATGGGTGTCATCATCCACTGCTCCGGTGTGTATCAAACATAACCTGCTACAACCAGCAGTAGACACCATTATATGTGCATTTAAAATCCAAACACACACTGGTAACTTGATAAAAAAATACTTTTATAGAATCCCAGATAAAATCATACATACTAGCACCTTAGCTTTTACCTCCTAAAGCTGAGGCACTGGTAAGTAAGATTTTTATCTTGGCTTTAATAAAAGCATATTTTTTTTGGTTGCTGGAGTGTGTTTTAATTTACATGTATTGTAGATTTGTGATGTTGAAAGGGTGACTGTGTGAAAAGGATACTGTTAAATGTGACCTATTTGAATGCCAATATACTCATCAGCAAGTGCACCAGTGAACTAGATGAGTTTGAAAAGTTTCCCTGCATGAAACACTAGAGGAGACATGTGTGCCAGGTGTGGGAATCCTGGGAATTGCCTGGGTGGCAGCCAACACCTGTTGTTGAGCTGTAGCTGCTGCTATTGCTGATAATGTATTGCAAGTCTAGATTCTGTACATTGAAGATTCCTGTCGTTTAGAATGGATGAACACTGCAACACATAGCACCGGCTTTATATATCTCTGAATCACTCTTCCATGTTTCCTTTTGTTATTTGGAAACCCAGTGAGATTCATTTGTATGTAGATCCTTGTTTGCATGATATTATGCTATTGTTTGCATACCATGCATACTGTGCTATTTCACTTGTAGTATGAGTGTGCGACTTGTGTCTCTGAATTACCTTATCCCTCCATGTTGCCACTCTTCGTGCTAGTCAGATAAATGCTATATCCAAAATGTTTCTGAATGTCGTCCCCCCATGATATTTGTTGACGTTTTGGAGATTATACCAGTTGGCATAATGCTTAAGGCCTTTGCCTCCCATGCACAAGGTACAAGGTTTAATCCTGACTTCCAACCAATGCCTGTATAGAGTTTGCATATTCTCCTTGTGTCTCTGTGGTGATGCCCTTCTAGTCATCTGTTCTGGTATTCTTTATTTGAGAGAGTTTGCCGGCGTAGGTGACCCGACGTTGGTCAGTATACAAAAGTCTTTCACTACTGTAGGATGCATGGTACATAACATGTAGGCTTCTGTTGTATGTCTGCCATAAAAGTGGCATAATGCATGCACCGACCACAGAACTTCTCCAGCACCAGTCTGAATGCCACCTCAAACGACGGTCTGCTCACCAAGTTGTTAGCTGTGTTCCAGCGTTTTTCTCAGATAAGTGGCCCATTGGGGAATTCTTGTTTGTTTTGTGGTATGGTTCATGTCATCCAAAAAAGGCAAGTGCCAGTGTGGAAGACAAATTCCACATAAAGATAGCCATCTACACTGTTTGTTCTGCCTAGGGGCTTACCCATGACCACAGATCTTTTCCCATTTGTCAGGCCTTTGTGCCCAAGGCACTAAGGAGTAGACTTTCCTCCTTAGCCATTTACTTGGAAAATCAGCGTTTAAAGTTGCTAGCTAAAAGCGTGATGGAGGGATCCTTGGGGCCCAAGGCTGCGTCTGTTATGAAATGGAAGGCCAAAAAGCTGATGCCTGAACCTTCTGCAGCTCCTCTTACTAAGGACATCTCTCCTGAGGCAGATGAGAGCCTGGAGATACATACGGTTCCTGGTTCTGGTTCACAGGCTGAGCCCGATGTTGAGGGCACCTTGGATTTGACTACAGGCATGTTCTCAGGAGATGAGCAAGCATCCTTCTCCGATGTACATAGGGAACCTAGGCTTGTGATCACTGATTGGCCGTAGGGGATACCTCAGATCCTTGTGTGGGAGGAAATTCACTCTGATGATAATAAATGTAGACCTATGTCTGGGCCTCCTAACCTACATAGGGCAGATCTGCATTAAAAGAAGAAGCAGAAGACTAAACACTTGTCCCTTCTTAAGACCCCCAGCATGACTGGCAACAATCCACCTAAGGCCTTTTCAAGGCTGTTATGGCCCTTAAGCCCCCTTTGGCTATTTCAGTCCCACCCCTCCACCCCCTGCACTGCTTCTCCACATAAAAGGGTTAGGGAAGAGGTTTCATCAGAGGAAGAGGCATCCTCAGAAGATGAATCTCTGGCCTATTCCTCTTGGATCCTCAGAGGAGGACTCCAATGGGGCTGACTCACCAACGATAGAACTCTCCTTTGGAGAGAGACTGGTCAAAATGAGGGATCATCTTAAATGGGATAGCATTCGGGTATCCGAAGAGCAAAAAAGACACTATGATCTTCTGCAGGTGGAATCCCCTAGTCCTTCAGCTATTCCTCCTGTGTTGCCTGCATTTCTAGATGCCTTTGTGTCTGCCTCCCAGAACCCAGATTCACAGCCTCCTGCTCCTCAGAAGCCGGAGTGATTTTGCAAGGTACCTGAGGACTGCAAGTTCCTGTTCAGATGTCCTTCAGCAGATCCATCAGTTATTTCTGTGGTTTCAGACAAATCATCCAGGTTACTACCTTCAACCTGTCTCCTTCCTTCAGATAAGGACATCAGGATCTTGGAAAGGCTTGGGAGGAAAGTGTACCCCTCTACCACCTTATCATTTAGGGCCATTAATTACCAAACTCACATGACCAAATTTGTCCTAGAGCATCTTTAAGTAATTTCTGATTTGCCTGACTGAGAGAATAAGACTTTGGCATCCTTGCTTGGAGCCTCCTCTCAAGTAGCCTGCTACTCTATCAAATGCAGCTACAATCCTACAGAGGCTTCTGTCAGGGCAGCTGCTTCTGACTGTATTTTAAGGAGAATCTTTTGTTTAAGACTGCAACCATTACCAGAGGACAGTAAATTTAAACTTTTGAATGCACCTTTGGACAACTCTGTATTGTTTGGTCCTGCAGCTGCTAATGTATTTAAGTCCCTGCAAGAAAAGGGTAAGGAATTACAGGAACTGGAACACATTTTTGTTTCCCTAGTGCCTGAATTTCAACAAAATTATCTGGCAAAACCTGCTTTTGTACATAGACACTCCTGCCCTCCGACACCAAAAACAAAAAAAGGTGGTAGGAAGCCTCAGCAATCCAGGGCTTCCCCTGCAACTCCAGTAAAGAAGCAGCCCTTTCCTGACAAGCCTGGTTCCCTCTTGACTGCCCAAACCATCTCACCCACATTCCTCTTTCATACTGCCTCTCTCTGTCTCTGCTAGTCCGGGAAAGCATAACTCAAGACTCCTGGGTTCTGTTAATCATTAAAAAAGGATACTTTCTGGTTTGTGACTCTCTTCCTTCCTTTGGGGACATCCCCCAACCACCAAGGGAACTACTACCTTCTTTTCCAGAGGTACTGCTAGACTTGAGACAAGGGAACATTCAGGAGATTCCTCAAGACCAAAAAGGAAGAGGTTTATACTTCAGAATGTTCCTAGTGCCCAGAAAGGATGGTATTTGGAGACCCATTCTGGACTTTTCTCACCTCAGCACCTTCCTGAAGGTACCTACCTTCCATATATTAACTCTCTATACCTTGTTTCCCCCTCATTCTACCACAAGCCTTCTTGGCTTCCCTGGATGTCAAAGATGCATACCTACACATCCCCATCCACCCCAATTGCAGGAAGTTTTTACGTTTCTCTGTGGCTTCCTTGCATTTTCAGTTTTCTGCCTTGCCCTTTGGACTCTTTACTGCACCAACAGTATTTACAAAATGTCAAGCTCCTGTGATTGCCTACTGCAGGCTTCAGGGCATCCATGTTTTCCCTTGTCTGGGATGATCTCCTTTTTCTGGCAACCTCCCCAGAGATCTTGGAGCAAAACCTCTGCTTTGACATTTCTCTTCTACAAAGTCTGGGATTCACAGTAAACCACAAAAATAATCTGTTCTCAGCCCTTTCCAGGATCACATCTTCCTGGGGTGCAGGATTCAGACAAACCTCATGAGGGTCTATCTTCCTCCCCAGAAGACCCAGGACCTTGTCTCCTACTTCCAAAGCCTTCTGCCTCTGCACCACATTTCAGCCATAGAGTTCCTCGTGGCTTTGGGCTTCATGGCATCCACCATTCCAATGCTACCTCTGGCCAAACTCGCCTGAGAAAACTCCAGTGGTTCCTAAAGTCAGTTTGGATACAGCATTCACATCCTCTGTAGTTTCCAATCCCTCTCATCCCCTGTCTGAAGAAGGAACTCCAGTGTTGGATCCAGCAAGTGTCACTCAACCCGAGACTCCCTTTGCACCATCTGCCACCAGTCCAAGAGCTGTTCACTGACGCCTCAGGTGTGGGCTGGGGGGGGGGGGCTCAGCCTCTGGAAAATTGAAAGTACAAGGGGGCATGGTCCCCATCTCAACAAGGGGAGAAAACATCAGTGTAAGGGAGATGAGGGCACTGCTCCTAGCCATTCAGACCTTTAATCCTCTCTTCCTCCCAGGACCTTTTAAGCTATTCACAGACAATATGATGGCCCTCTGGTATGGGAACAAGCAGGAGGGGACCAAATCTTACCTACTATGCAGGCTGGCACTCCAGGCTTGGGAACTGGCAGTCCAATATCAGGTAACTCTTCAGGCAGTGTACATTCCATCCAGCCAATATTGCATGGCAGTCACCTTGAGCAGGTCCCTAACACAGTCCCATGAATGGATGCTTCATAAGGATGTGTTTCTGGACATAGTCCACAAGTGGGGTATACCTCTAGTAGAGCTCTTTGCCTCATCCAAGAACAGACAACTTCCACAACTTTGTGCCAGAGGTCCACAGCTTCTGGTTTGGAAGGTGGATGCCCTCTCATTCTCTTGGAAGGGGATGTTTCTGTATCCATTCCCTCCCTCCCTTTCCACTCATTCCTAAACTCATGTTCATAATTCAGCAGGACAACACAAAAATCTTGCTGGTGACTTTCTTTTGGCCAGTATAGCATTGGTTCCCTCTTCTCCCGCATTTAGCCAAGGGCAATAACCACAAGTTACCTCACAGGGTGGACCTTCTCACACAAAACAAAGGAAATCTCATCCATCCCCACTTGTCTACCCTTCAGTTGACTCTGTGGTCAGTATGATTTTAATTCCTTTTAGACACCTGTTCTCTGAAGACATGCTGTGGGTCCTGCAGGAGGCCAGGAAACCCAATACTAGAAAGTTTTGCCTATCTAAGTGGAAAAGATTTTCAATTTGGTGTCTCTCATGAAACCAGGATCCACTGTCAATGGAAGTCCCCCTTATTTCTCTCTTTTGTGTGAATTGCTCAATGGTGTCTTAGCTTGCTCTTCAGTGAAAGCCCACATGTCAGCTATTTCTCTCTGCCTTTATCCCCCCCCCCCCGACTGCTGATGTATGACAGCAGCAACAATTTCTTAAAAGCTTTCTTCACATTAGACCTCCCAGGAAACCTACTCCTCCTGTCTGGGATCTTAAATTTGTACTTGAAAAGCTGACCCTTCCCCTCCCTTGAGCCAGCTTCATCAGCTTCCCTGCAGCACTGGTCCTGGAAAAAAAGTTTTCTACTTGCCTTAACTTCAGCCAGATGTGTGACTGAGATAAAAGACCTAATAGCCACCCCCCCCCCTTGGTCTTTCTTTCATAAAGACATGTTATCCTTGCATACCAACCCTTTTTTATGTCCAAAGTATTCAGAGTTGTCAGTCAACCAGTCCATTCGTTTATCTACCTTCTTTCCTTCTCAGAATTCTAGGGAGAAGGTGCTGCACATCCTAGATGTACATAGATTTTATTTAGACAAGACTAAACCTAAGTTGCCTATCAGGAAATGAAACCAGATTTTTGTTTCCCATCATCCCTGGGCTCTGGGATTGTCTGTTTCCAAGCAGACTATTTCTGCTTGGATTTCTAAAGGAATTTAATTTTGCTTTGTGAATCATGGTAATACCCTTGCCTCTTCAGCAAGGTCACATTCCACAAAGGCTGTAGATTCATCAGGTGGGTTTTTTTTTTTTTTTTTTTTTAAGGGACTAGATGCTAGCTCTATTCTTGAAGTGGCTACATGGATTTCTGTACATACGTTCACCAAACATTACAAATTAGATGGCATTTCTAAGGCTAGGGCAGGTTTTGCCAGAGCCATTCTCCATGGGTTTCTGGAGAGCTTGACTGCTTCTCCCTACACCTTTTCCTCATGAGCTTTTGTACTCTCCCTCATGTAAAGTATACTGCAACAGATGAATACAGGGACATAGAATAGTTGTGTAAAGTTTTACCATAACAATAGATGTCCTTCACTTTTTTGTTTCAGTATTCCATTCCTTCCCTTCTTCCCCTGGTTGTTTGGTTCTTTACCTTGGATGTTCATACCATACTTTCCTTCTGCTGGCATTCCTCCTGGGGCATTCAGTTTTGAGGTCAATGTGTGCGTATGCCACTTTTCTGGCCGACATACAACAGCAGCCTCCGTGAGATGTACCATACACCCTAAGGAGTGAAAGACTTTTGTATACTGGTTAACGTCTGGTTGCCTACGGTGGAAAACTCCCTCATGTAAAGAATACTGCAACAGAGATTCATACTGGAACTATCGTTATGTTAAGATTTTACACAACTATTCTTTTCCTCACACCTCTTAAAAACATGCGTAGAGTTTTCACCTCGAAAAAAAAAACTCATTGAAGAATGGACTTATAGGCAGCAGACCTGTAGGGAGAACAGAGTTCTATAGACGAACCACTTTGGGCACCAAGTCTGGTGTGCGGAAGTCTCAAGATAGAAGAACATGGATCACAGACTGCTTGCTGTGTCAGGGCTGTACACTTGATGGTGTAAAAAAATGACTAAGTGATCATGTTGATTAATGTCACCAAAATCCACATCCATATTTGCCAGTGGTAAGTGGCTTGAGAACCTGGCCCTTTTCTGACTTAGCCAAGGAGCCATATTAATGGTGGGAGGTGTTTATGTGGTGCTAGTGTGTGCCCACCATAATGCACAGCAGCCGTGGGTCAGCAAGCTACTAATGATCCATTTGCCCACATCAGGAAGCAGAAAGACACAAAAAGTTCTGAATTGCTGAAAA